>NW_026057584.1:39085513-39385513 GCF_023721935.1 Panthera uncia
TTGGTCTTCTTCTTCAAAATTACTTTGGCTATTCGGGGCCTTTTGTGGTTCCATATGAATTTTAGGATTGCTTGTTCTAGTTTCAAGAAGAATGATGGTGCAATTTTCATTGGGATTACATTGACATTTTGACAATATTTATTCTTCCAATCCATGAGCATAGAATGTTTTTCCATTTCTTTATATCTTCTTCAATTTCCTTCATAAGATTTCTATAGTTTTCAGCATACAGATCTTTTACATCTTTGGTTAGATTTATTCCTAGGTATTTTATGCTTCTTGGTGCAATTGTGAATGGGATCAGTTTCTTTATTTGTCTTTCTGTTGCTTCATTATTAGTGTATAAGAATGCAACTGATTTCTGTACATCGATTTTGTATCCTGCAACTTTGCTGAATTCATGTATCAGTTCTAGCAGACTTTTGGTGGAGTCTATCAGATTTTCCATGTATAATATCATGTCATCTGCAAAAAGTGAAAGCTTGACTTCATCTTTGCCAATTTTGATGCCTTTGATTTCCTTTTGTCGTCTAATTGCTGATGCTAGAACTTCCAACACTATGTTAAACAACAGCAGTGAGAGTGGACATCCCTGTTGTGTTCCTGATCTCAGGGGAAAAGCTCTCAGTTTTTCCCTATTGAGGATGATGTTAGCTGTGGGCTTTTCATAAATGGCTTTGATGATCTTTAAGTATGTTCCTTCTATCCCGACTTTCTCGAGGGTTTTTATTAAGAAAGTTGCTGGATGTTGTCAAATGCCTTTTCTGCATCGATTGACAGGATCATATGGTTCTTATCTTTTCTTTTATTAATGTGATGTATCACATTGATTGATTTGCGAATGTTGAACCAGCCCTGCATGCCAAGAATGAATCCCACTTGATCATGGTGAATAATTCTTTTTATATGCTGTTGAATTCGATTTGCTAGTATCTTATTGAGAATTTTTGCATCCATATTCATCAGGGATATTGGCCTGTAGTTCTCTTTTTTTAATGGGTCTCTGTCTGGTTTAGGAATCAAAGTAATACTGGTTTCATAGAATGAGTCTGGAAGTTTTCCTTCCCTTTCTATTTTTTGGAATAGCTTGAGAAGGATAGGTATTATCTCTGCTTTAAATGTCTGGTAGAACTCCCCTGGGAAGCCATCTGGTCCTGGACTCTTATTTGTTGGGAGATTTTTGATGACTGATTCAATTTCTTCGCTGGTTATGGGTCTGTTCAAGCTTTCTATTTCCTCCTGATTGAGTTTGGGAAGCGTGTGGCTGTTTAGGAATTTGTCCATTTTTTCCAGGTTGTCCAGTTTGTTGGCATATAATTTTTCATAGTATTCCCTGATAATTGCTTGTATCTCTGAGGGATTGGTTGTAATAATTCCATTTTCATTCATGATTTTATCTATTTGGGTCATCTCCCTTTTCTTTTTGAGAAGCCTGGCTAGAGGTTTATCAATTTTGTTTATTTTTTCAAAAAACCAACTGTTGGTTTTGTTGATCTGCTCTACAGTTTTTTTAGATTCTATGTTGTTTATTCCTGCTCTGATCTTTATTATTTCTCTTCTTCTGCTGGGTTTAGGCTGTCTTTGCTGTTCTGCCTCTATTTCCTTTAGGTGTGCTGTTAGATTTTGTATTTGGGATTTTTCTTGTTTCTTGAGATAGGCCTGGATTGCAATGTATTTTCCTCTCAGGACTGCCTTCGCTGCATCCCAAAGCGTTTGGATTGTTGTATTTTCATTTTCGTTTGTTTCCATATATTTTTGAAATTCTTCTCTAATTGCCTGGTTGACCCACTCATTCGTTAGTAGGGTGTTCTTGAACCTCCATGCTTTTGGAGGTTTTCCAGACTTTTTCCTGTGGTTGATTTCAAGCTTCATAGCATTGTGGTCTGAAAGTATGCATGGTATGATTTCAGTTCTTGTATACTTATGAAGGGCTGTTTTGTGACCCAGTATGTGATCTATCTTGGAGAATGTTCCATGTGCACTCGAGAAGAAAGTATATTCTGTTGCTTTGGGATGCAGAGTTCTAAATATATCTGTCAAGTCCGTCTGATCCAATGTATCATTCAGGGCCCTTGTTTCTTTATTGACCGTGTATCTAGATGATCTATCCATTTCTGTAAGTGGTGTGTTAAAGTCCCCTGCAATTACCACATTCTTATCAATAAAGTTGCTTATGTCTGTGAGTAATTGTTTTATATATTTGGGGGCTCCTGTATTCGGCACATAGACATTTATAATTGTTAGCTCTTCCTGATGGATAGACCGTGTGATTATTATATAATCCCTTCTTCATCTCTTGTTACAGCCTTTAATTTAAAGTCTAGTTTGTCTGATATAAGTATGGCTACTCCAGCTTTCTTTTGACTTCCAGTAGCATGATAAATAGTTCTCCATCCCCTCACTCTCAATCTGCAGGTGTCCCTCAGGTCTAAAATGAGTCTCTTGTAGACAGAAAATAGATGGGTCTTGTTTTTTTATCCATTCTGATACCCTATGTCTTTTGGTTGGCACATTTAAT
The DNA here is from genome assembly GCF_023721935.1 of Panthera uncia. Classification (NCBI taxonomy): domain Eukaryota; kingdom Metazoa; phylum Chordata; class Mammalia; order Carnivora; family Felidae; genus Panthera; species Panthera uncia. The sequence goes on from NW_026057584.1 coordinate 39,088,032, forward strand.
CCATTTACATTCAGTGTTATTATAGAAAGATATGGGTTTAGAGTCATTGTGATGTCTGTAGGTTTCATGCTTGTAGCGATGTCTCTGTTACTTTGTCTCACAGGATCCCCCTTAGGATCTCTTGTAGGGCTGGTTTAGTGGTGATGAATTCCTTCAGTTTTTGTTTGTTTGGGAAGACCTTTATCTCTCCTTCTATTCTAAATGACAGACTTGCTGGATAAAGGATTCTCGGCTGCATATTTTTTTTCTGTTCATCACATTGAAGATCTCCTGCCATTCCTTTCTGGCCTGCCAAGTTTCAGTAGAGAGATTGGTCACAAGTCTTATAGGTCAACCTTTACATGTTAGAGCACGTTTATCCCTAGCTGCTTTCAGAATTTTCTCTTTATCCTTGTATTTTGCCAGTTTCACTATGATATGTCGTGCAGAAGATCGATTCAAGTTACGTCTGAAGGGAGTTTGTGCCTCTTGGATTTCAATGCCTTTTTCCTTCCCCAGATCAGGGAAGTTCTCAGCTATGATTTCTTCAAGTACCCCTTCAGCACCTTTCCCTCTCTCTTCCTCCTCTGGAATACCAATTATGTGTAGATTATTTCTCTTTAGTGCATCACTTAGTTCTCTAATTTTCCTCTCATACTCCTGGATTTTTTTTTATCTCTCTTTTTCTCAGCTTCTCCTTTTTCCATAATTGTATCTTCTAGTTCACCTATTCTCTCCTCTGCCTCTTCAATCCGAGCTGTGGTTGTCTCCATTTTATTTTGCAGCTCATTAATAGCATTTTTTAGCTCCTCCTGGCTGTTCCTTAGTCCCTTGATCTCTGTAGCAATAGATTCTCTGCTGTCCTTTATATTGTTTTCAAGCCCAGCGATTAATTTTATGACTATTATTCTAAATTCACTTTCTGTTATATTGTTTAAATCCTTTTTGATCAGTTCATTAGCTGTTGTTATTTCCTGGAGATTCTTCTGAGGGGAATTCTTCCGTCATTTTGGATAGTCCCTGGAGTGGTGCAGAACTGCGGGGCACTTCCCCTGTACTGTCTTGCATAACTTTCATTGGTGGGCAGGGCCACAGTCAGACCTGATGTCTGCCCCCAGCCCACCGCTGGGGCCACAGTCAGACTGGTGTGTGCCTTCTCTTCCCCTCTCCTAGGGGCGGGATTCACTGTGGGGTGGCATGGCCTGTCTGGGCTACTTGCACACTGCCAGGCTTGTGGTGCTGGGGATCTGGCGTATTAGCTGGGGTCGGTCGGCAAGGTGCACGGGGGCAGGAGGGGTAGGCTTAGCTCTCTTCTCCTTCGGTGATCTGCTTCGGGAGGGGCCCTGCGGCACCGGGAAGGAGTCAGACCTGCCAGAGGGATGGATCTGCAGAAGCACAGCGTTAGGTGTTTGTGCGGTGCAAGCAAGTTCCCTGGCAGGAACTGGTTCCCTTTGGGATTTTGGCTGGGGGATGGGTGAGGGAGATGGTGCTGGCGAGTGCCTTTGTTCCCCGCCAAGCTGAGCTCTGCCGTCTGTGGCTCAACAGCTCTCCCTCCCGTTGTCCTCCAGCCTTCCCGCTCTCCGAGCAGAGCTGTTAACTTATGACCTTCCAGATGTTAAGTCCCGCTTGCTGTCTGAACACACTCTGTCCGGCCCCTCCGCTTTTGCCAGCCACAACGCGGAGGCTCTGCTTTGCCGGAGGGCTGCCCCTCCGCCCCGGCTCCCTCCCGCCAGTCCGTGGAGTGCGCACCACCTATCTGCCCTTCCTACCCTCTTCCGTGGGCCTCTTGTCTCTGCTTGGCTCTGGAGAATCCGTTCTGCTAGTCTTCTGGTGGTTTTCTGGGTTATTTAGGCAGCTGTGGGTGGAATCTAAGTGATCCGCAGGACGTGGTGAGTTCAGCGTCCTCCTACACCGCCATCTTCCCCTCTAGGCCATTCCTGTTGAACTGTGTCATATATACCCATTAGAATCACATAAGAGAGAAGAGCTGTCCCTGATGGCTGGCAAACCTAGCCCAAAGTCCCATGAGTCACGTTGCTGAAGTCACTGGGCATAGGGCAGCTGGTACGAGGGAAAAACGTTGCCCTTTCTCTCCACTGTTGTTGCTAAATAACAGAGGCATCTTTGCATCCTTCCTAATTCACCCTCACCCGTTGACCACATGAGTGCTCAAAAAATGTTTTATTGATAAAGAATTGCAGCTTAAGATACTACTGATATGGACAATCGAAGGAGGTAGCAATAGAGAGCAGGACTGAACAGGAAGGGGGGAACGGCCCATGGTAATCATTCCTAGCCTATACAGCCTTTAAGACAGTGCTAAGTGAGTGTTCTCTTATCCTCCCTTGCACCAACTTGAATATCCCTTTAAGAAAATATAGCTAATAGTGATATTTAATACTTCACCTTTCAAAATGCTCTTTTTTTCTTTTCATCTCACTTGGTTTAATATTGACTGATGTTGCTCATTCTCACAACCTGGCTACGGCAAGAAGAATGGATTATTCTTAATCAGGCTCTTGGGCAGAGAATTATATCTATAAATATTTCAGCACATCAGTTAAGATATGAGATTTTGGGGGGTATGTCTTAGTCTCTATTGCAACCAACTCTAAATTCTATAATACCTCTGAGAACTTTATAGTCCTGTGATTTAAATTTTCAAGAAGGACGGCAACAGTCCGGGCCTTCTCAACGAAGTGTGTTGTTTCAGAGGCAGAATCAGATTTTAAGACCTTTGCCTTGAATTGCAGCAGTAGGCTCTATTTGTAAAGATGCTTCCTCCCACCTCCAGGCCATCCCGTGCACATATGATGTGGAGAGTTTCCTTGGATTTTAGACACCCATTTGTGTCTAATTTTCTTTTTTTGCAGGAGTTAAGCCCAGAATCGACGCATCCAGATTTCCGCATTTGGCTGACAAGTTACCCGTCACCAAACTTCCCCGTGTCCGTACTGCAGAATGGGGTGAAAATGACCAATGAGGCACCGAAAGGTTTACGGGCTAATATCATTCGATCATACCTCATGGACCCGATCTCTGACCCTGAGTTCTTTGGCAGCTGCAAAAAGCCTGTTAGTAATGGCTAAGTCTTGTTACCTCAGCCCTGTGAAGCATTTCAAGTGGCCCCTGGTGATCACGAATGTGTGTGGCTGAGTAAAACTACAAATTAAATAGGCCTCCTGCCCTGCAGTGCGGTTGGTTTTGATTACTGATTATTGACTGTGCTGAAGTCAATTGTATTAATATTTTATTTTAATTTTACCACCAGCTTTATTTCTGCTCAGCTGAGATCTTCTGGGGCGTCATTAATAATGTAGCTCTCTATTGAGAAAGTCAGCTGTAAGCCATTCCCAGTACAAATCTGCAAGGTTGGAGAATCTTGTTTCAGGATATTAACTGAGCCCTGTGCTATTTGGAGCGATATCTTTAAATTAAAACATAAAAATATTTCCTCCATATAACTATAATGAGGACCAAAATGATTTTACTCCTTGATGGATGGGACTCATAAGGGTCTCTTTCAGCGTCACCAGGCAAGCAGGGAAACCGCCCACTGCTTTCATGATTAGAATTCTGCGTGTGAATGTCTGTGACCTAAAATTGTTTCACAGCATTTTACCATAATTAAAAATGGAAGGGTTTTCTTTTTAAGAGGGGTTATGAACCTCGGTAAGTTTCTGCCATTAAAGAGCTCACACTTTTGGTATCGGAATATGTTTTAAGTACACATCAAAAGAAAACATTAAAAATAAGGAAACACTTTCGTTGAAGTCTTGGGTACTAAAATAAAGCAAGCATCTATGTTTAAAACTAAGTCACACCTTAGCCTAAGCTTCTAAGACCTGCTGTAGGAGTAGCTTTCGCATTGATAAGGCCCAGAGGAGAGCAGGTTGCTTGCAGGTAGGTGGTAAGGGTATGTCTGCATGGGATAGGCTGGACAGAAGCCCTTTGGCAAAATCTTACTCCCTTTCTTCTAGATCCAAAGATCTCTCCAGTGGAAGTCACACATATTGGAAGTCTAGGCGTTTATGAAGCACAATCCAAACCAAAAGCCAAATCTCCTCAAGTGCCAAAAGAGCACATCATAATTTTTGCTTTAACTTTTTATTTGGAAATAATTTTAAACTTACAGAAAAGTGGCAAGTATAAAAATAGTACAGAGAACACCCCTGTGCCCTGAACCCACATTCACCTCCTGTTAATATAGCTTTTGTGTGTAAGTTAGACATATCACAACCCTTTACTCCTAAATAAACACTTTGATGTATATTTCTTAAGAATAGAGAGATTATCTTACCCTAGTACCATTATTAGTTTAATGGATTTAGCAAGGATACACTATTTTATCTAGTTTACTGTTTATGTTCCAAATTTGTCTGTTGATTCAGTCGTGTCCCTTAGAGCATCTTCCCTGTTCACTACAGATTGGTCTAGGGTTAGAATTGCATTTAGTCGCCACGTCTCTTTGCCTCCTTTTATCTTGAACATTGCTCTAGCCTTTGCCTTGGATGACATTGACATTTCTGAAGAATTTGTCTCCTCTTGTCTTTTTAATGGAACATTTCTCATTGGGGGCTGATATTTACTCATTATTAGATTCAAGTTATGCATTTTTAGCCAAAACACCACATTAGTGAAATTGTGTCCTCAGAGTATCACACTAGGAGGTGCACGATATCATTTATCCCTCACTGTTGGTATAAATTTTGATCTCCCAGACAGAGTGTTGTCTGATTTCTTCAACGTGTAATTACTACCTTACCCTTTGCAACTAATCGTCAGGCAGGGAGACATTTCACGGCCATGCCAATATCCTGTTCCTCAGCAACATCCACCCCAGCCCAGATTTAGTAGCCACTGATGTATCTTGCCTGATCAAGTTATTTCCCGTGATAATTCCAACTCCAGCACTCCCGCCGTATTTGACCCCTGCCACTCTAGAGTCCACAACAGCTTTCCCATCTCTCCCTTTACTTATGTGTTTTTGGGATGGACTTGGGAATTCCTTGGGGTTTTTTTCCCCCCAGTGGTTTACAATGCATTACTATCCTTAAGTCTTTTGCTCAAATTGTGCCAGATTTGGTCAGTGGGAGCACCTGCAAGCTGGCTCCTCTGTACTTCGTTCTAGGTCTCATCATTTATTATTATTATTATTATTATTATTGCTGTTGTTATTATTATTACTTAGCTCTCTTACTTTCTGGCACCAGATGCTGCAAGCTCATCCATTGTTCAACCCTGGAACCAGCCATTTTTCTGTGGAGTCCTGGTTCTAGAGACCTAGATCTGGGTGCTACTGCCTTGTTTTGGTTCTTGGTCCTTTCAGGGGAGAAAACTTAGAAATATGTGTGTACTCTCACACTCACATGCATACACATATAGACGAGTATATGTGTGCATCCAGATAAGTACATGTACACATACATACTCATTCACATATTCTAGAGGTAATGAGTTTGTAATGTATAGCCAACTTCAGTCCATCCACCCAGGGTTCTTGCTTACTTTTCCTCATTCCATACGTGCATGCCACTGCCTCTGTGCTGAGCACCTGGCTCCCACATCATCACACTTGCCAACTTGTTCTGTTCTGTAATGGATCTAAAGTAGTTCCCAAATGCAGACAGCATGTGTCACTTTGCCTTTTCCCACCTCTCTGATTAAACTGATGCTACTTGGGTTTTGTCTCCACTCCCCCTTTGAGTTTATTCCACAGGGGAAACTTCCACCTGCCCTTGGACAAAACTTTGGGCAGCATCACGATTTTTCTGGTTACTGTCAGGTAATGAAATGACCTACAGCCATTTTAACTTGTAAATCCAGCCTGGATTCCAGAATCAAAGTGCAATGTAATATGTCAATCAGTACTTAGCTTTTATTTAAAATAGAGGCTTCAACTCTCCAGCAACTTACCTAGGACCTGTAGTCAGTCGGCTTCATGCCACTGGGGAGAAGGATGGAGTTGGCATCTTTCTTTTTGTAATGATGGCTGCTGAGCCTGACCACTCAGTTTGGAGAGTGTACAACCACAAGGCAGGGCAGAGTGGAACTTCTGGTCCTGGGCTGCTTTTGCTTGGAGCTCTCTGGGCTTGGCAGGGGTTTAAATCTCAAGTTTTCTCTTGTGAGTCTTTTCATGGGTTCTCCTTAGACTCCCCTTCTGGACTCCTCTGACTGTGACTCCATCCATCAGCTGACTGCTCATGCCCCCCTCAGCTGTTGGGTCTCGCCATTCACTTCGTACAGGCTCTTACTGTCGGGATTTCCTCACCCTGTAACATAAGTCATCTTGACCAAGAAATGCTTAAAGTGGGCCCTGGCTGACATTCTTAATCCAGCGCCCCATCTGCTCATTGGGATCCAGGCTGGGTTGGCCCACTGTTGGAAGCAGGGCTCTGATTTCCCTCTCCTGATCCACTACCCTGTGGCCATAGACTATTCTACTCTTTCTGTCATAAGTTGTGCACTTTTCCACTCTACCACCGCTGCAAGGAACATGCATCAGCTCTCTGAGCAGCCCCATTAATTCCTTCTCACTAGCTTGGACTAAGAAGATACATCCCATGCTCCTTTCTCCCTCTGGGATGGGGGCAAGAGGGCTCCCAGCACAGCAGCTGCTCTTTCCAAGGAAATCTTTACCAATTCTCTCTCAAGCTCTATTTTGACCATTTTGTAACAGTCTTGTGGAGGGTGCATCATACTTTCTGATTTCTGATTCAAGGCTGGCTTTGCCATTGAAAGTAACTGTAAGCCTTCTTCTTGCCTCAGAGTAACTAGAAAAGTCATGAAGCTGTCCAAAGTTTCAATCCGGAAGTCCTTCTTGTAGAGCTGCTTAATCGGTTTGAACTGTCTTCTTTGAAATATCTCCATGGTGGTCTGGGATCACCCATTTAGAATTAATTTTTCTTACCTCATGGTGTTTCAGTTGGAACCTCCAGAATCCTATACGGTTACATTAAATAGACAAGCTTACTATACTCCCTAAAACCTGGTGCTCATAGCTGTGTCTGTCAACTGGACATGTGTACAAATGAGCATATTTTTGCCTAAATAGCCTATGGTAGTTAATTCTGTTTTAGTATACTTTGGGGTGGATATACTTATAAACAAAAAGAATTAATTTCATTTTAAAATATGGTAGGTATAATGTAACGTTGGGGGGGGGACGTCATGTGGCACCGTTTCTTCTCGTTACAGGAAGAATTCAAGAAATTACTTTATGGCCTCTGCTTCTTTCATGCTTTGGTCCAAGAGAGACGGAAATTTGGACCCCTGGGGTGGAATATTCCTTATGAGTTCAATGAGACTGACCTAAGAATAAGTGTACAGCAACTCCACATGTTCCTGAACCAGTATGAGGTATCGTAAAAAGCACAGCAAGGATGTCACCTATTTTGCCCTCTATCATGTTGTAAGTGTTTGTAATAGTAAGCGGGAAATTCTGATTAATTCACACCCTTATAAAATAAATAGCAGAATACTTCCCAACCGCTTATTAGGTAGTACTTTGTTATGACAGGCTATCATAACGCTAGAGTAGGTAGTTAGGACATTTGGTACGCCCAGTAGGAACCTATATTTTATCATTTATTTTTGACATGTACACACCTGTAGGAATCTGCGAAGTGATTGTGTTATATTGAAAAGGATCTGAGAAGAACATACATCAACCAGGCTCCAAAATGAAAATACAGATGAATTTCCTTCTGTTCTGGAGTGTGGCTTTATTTTTAGGGAAATTTTACTGTGCTATTGTAGAATTTGAGCCGTTTGTCAGGAGGAAACAAATTCTTTCGGTCATTGATGTTTACCTGAGGTATGTAGATTTTGAGAGGAAGCCAAATGGCTTCATATCATATCAACCACATTTCAGCCCCTACAGTTCTCTCTCTTTCTGTCTGTCTGCCTCTCTCTCTCTCTCTCTCTCTCTTTCACACACACACACACACACACACACACACACACTACCCATATTATCTTTTTGCTACTTGACTATCAGTTGGCTTTTTAACATGTTTGCAACTCTGAAGCACTGCTTGTTAAACCAATCCAAGTGTCCTGCAAGATATGACGTTTTTTGAGGCAAATTCCTCCAAGTTTAGTTAGAAGTTTGTTCTAAATTAGTTGGAAAATTTTAGATCAATCAATCTCAAAGTATCCAAAAAACTGACTTTGTGAAACTTTTAGTAACTTGGGATTATTTTTTTTTAAACCTATAAACAGGAAGGTATTGAATTCTGTCTCTACAAAAGCAAAGAAAAAACAGATATCAAGAGCTCACATGACATATCTAAACTTAGGTGAAGGATCTTTGATCTGTGTTTCATTGGACAGATTCCTATTCTGTACTCAAATAAAATGAGAGGCCTTTGACTTTGCAGCAATTTAAAATTGGGAAAGCATTTAAAAAGAAGCATGAATTTGATGAATTTGTCTTGTAGGAATATTTATATATAAAAAAGATACTAAGAATGGAGACCAAAATACAGCGATACAGTGCCTGCAGAAGTATTTGACCTAAGATAATTATACTTTTCAATACAAAAAATAAGAAGGAGGGGGCTCTCTCTAGTTCATTTAGCAATTTGTTCAAGCATCTGTAGCAATTTGTTCAAGCACCTGTAGAGTATATCCTAACTTAAAATATGATAGTCGGTAGTGAAGAGTCAGTTAAAAATGGCAGCAATTTAAAATTTAGTAACCATTAAGTGAAGCTCTGTAGAATATTATAGAGATTAAAAGCAGTGAGACCATATTGAAAATTACATTCTTTGGGAAACTATCAGAGTTGTTATCTGAAACAGATGTATCTAAGAAGTTAAAGTGTGTGAATATATAGCAAGAAAAGTATGTTCTGCATATACTCTCAGGATAATCATAATTTTTTTTGCTTCCATTTCCTAATTATTTTCAGAAATAATCTTACTTTGAAAACAATGTTTGAGTAGAACTACTCAGGGGCCTACCGATACACTAAACTAGATTTGCCAATATACCATTTTTAAATTATATAATACTAATTCTCTAATGCCCATGATCACTCTCAAAGTGTTCCAGTTTGGACAGTAGTATGTTTGGTCACCTTAACTGTTTAAAGACGGAGACATGAACAAGGAGGTAAGCAACTCGGCTGGATGTGATTAGTTTCCTACAGAGGAAGAGGTACCCAGGACTGAGTGCATAGAAGTTTTCAGGGTGAAGGAACCATAAAAGATTCTAAAAAGGGTCAAATAAGTGAAAAGGTTTGGTTAATGATAAGGGATCTGGAGCATACTTATATGAAATGCTAACTGATTTGGGAGTTATTCTATTATTATTGGTGTGCTTTTAGAAGAATATTTGCATTTTAGAAAATCACTTACCTGGAGCTACCAGAAACTGGAAAAGGCAGAGAAGGATCCTCTTAGAAGCTTTGAAGGAGCATGGCTTTGCCAACACCTTGATTTCAAACTTCTAGCCTCCAGAACTATCAGACAATAAATTTGTCTTATTTTAAGCCAACTGTCAGCAGCCCCAGGAAACTAATGCAGGAGACCATCATGATGACCCAGGCAAGAAACGATAAGAGTTTAAATTAAAGCATTTGAGCTGGGATGAGGAACATTGTAGAGATACAATAGATATGTAGGAAAAAGGGTTGAAATGACTTAGATATTAAATGGCAAAGGGAGAAGAAGTCTTGATTGATGTTAATTTTCTGGTCTGGAGAGGTGGAGGTACCTTTCATTAATCCAGACAGGGAGTAGTCCCAGGAAGTTAATAGGTATACAGCAGGTGGGTTAGTGGAATGGGGATGGTGAAAGGGGTAATTAATTCATTCTCTTAAATTTTATACATCCTGGAAGTATATCTACTAAGCTCTTGGCATACAGATATAAACCCCAAGAGAAGAAAGTGAACAAAATCCAGAAATTTATGAATTGGTAAAGTGTTAAGAGAAACCTGAGAATACCTGAGATTTCAAAGGGAGGTCTTGTAACCTAAGAAGAGAACTAAGGACTGTTGGTGAGCACCCAAAATCAATGGTTGGAGAGAAAACAGATCAAGGTGTAGGGAAAACTTTGGAAAAGCAACAGAATAGGGAATGATTATCTTACAGAATACTACTGTTCCCCTTCCCCATTTTCTTTTCTCTGGCTGCATCAAAATAATAGAACCACCTCCCACCCAAACTCAAGCTAGAAATCTGGGAGTCATTGGCACTCAGTTATTCCTTATCCCTCCTTAAGCATGCCCTACCTCCCTCCACTCCCCTCCTTCCTGCTCTACCCCATGCCCTAAAAACAGACCCCCCCTTATCATGGTTTGCGTTCCTCAATTTTAGTCACCTGCGGTCTAGTGCGGTCTGGAAGCAGATGATCCTCTTCCGACATATTATCAGCAGGTCAGTAGTAGCCTAATGCTATGTCACAATGCCTACATCATTCATCCTACTTTGTTTTGTCACGTAAGCATTTTACCATCTCACATCATTACAAGAGGAAGGGTGAATACAGTGCTATATTTTGAAAGAGACCACATTCACTTGACTTTTATTATAGTATATTGTTCTAATTGTTCTATTTCATTATTAGTTATTATGAGTTATTGTTGTTAGTCTCTTACTGTGCCTAATTTATAAATTAGACTTTGTCATCAGTATGTATATATAGGACAAAACAGCTCTCTGTGGTTTCAAGCATCCATTGGGTACCTGGCAACACCTCTTCCAAGGATAAGGTGGGGCGGGGGGGCTGCTATACTGCATGCCCACAGTCTACTTGCTTTTCTGTCTGCGTGATGTGCTCGTTCACATCTCTGAGCCTTGGCATATATTTTCCTTTGCTCTGAGTGCGCTTTCCTATGCCCAATCTTTGTCTACTTTTGGGAGTGTTTCTTGAATAACCATCTCAGACTCAGGAGCCAAGTGTGCCTCCCTGTTGGCACATTTCTACATGCCATTTTGGCTGAGGGTCACTTTGTCCAGCATTGTGTCGAGAATCCTTATCATTGTAGGTGAGCACATATAAAAGCAGGAGATGATTCCATATTTTTTTTGGCCCTTCATGATCTACTGTTATCCTTTCCCTGACATACTCTAGCCGAATAGCCAGAAACATGGGTACCCACCGCCATTTTGCTCTGGTAGCCTTGACAGAGCTGGTGATACATGTAGGACACTGGGAACTACAAAATTTTGCTCAGAAGGGGAACACGTTTTGTCAGATCGTAAGCTACTAGACTGTATGGTGACTTTGATTTGTTTACCCTTTTTTCCTTAGTGCCTAAATATGTATATGTGGTATATGGCTCAGTGTCTGTTTTATAAATGAACCATGATGAGTGGAAAGATCTTTAAGCTCTCAGTAAGAATGGCAACACTACTACCATTAGAAATTTAGCATCGTAATTGTAGCATTTAAAATGAATAGGCCGGGGCGCTTGGGTGGCTCAGTCAATTAGGCACCCAACTTGGTTTCAGCTCAGGTCATGATCTCATAGTTTTGTGAGTTCAAGCCTCACATTGGACTCTGTGCTGGTAGTACTGAGCCTCCTTGATATTGTCTCTTTCTCCCTCTCCCTCTGCCCCTCTCCAACTCATGCTGTCTCTCTCTCAGAAATAAATAAGCTTTTAAAATTTTTTAAAAAATTAAATGAATAGGAAATGGGAGAAGTATTCAATAATTTATGATAGAATAATTGATTATTTGCTACTTGGAAAAAAATTAAGTTAGATTATTTATACTGTGTAATTCTTGTTGGATTAAAGACAGGAAACAAAAATTAAACTGTAAAAGGTACATGTAATCTACTTAGCAGATGGACAACTACTTTGTTTTTCTTGATTTGGTAGGGGTGTGTATGTGTGTGTGTGTGTGTGTGTGTGTGTGTGTGTGTGTGTAAGGCCCACCCTCTCTCTCTCACCCTACTCTTACTGCAAAGCAACTAATTTTCCAGCTTAGGACATATCTGCACAGAAGTTTTCCTATACACGTATAGATACATATATACATAAGCACAACATATACACAAGCTTTTTTTCTCACAAACATAATTATATTTGCATACTCACTTTCAGCTTGCTTTTTTCATTCTGAAAATATTGTGGACAACTTCCAAAGTAGAGATGTTTGGTTATTTTTTTTTTAAAGTTTATTTTATTTATTTTGAGAGAGAGCACACAAGTCGGGAGGAGCAGAGAGAGAGAGAGGGAGGGAGAGAATCCCAATCAGGCTCCACACTGTCAGTGCAAAGTCTGATGTGGGGCTCAAATTCACAAACTGCTCGATCATGACCTGTGCCATAGTCAGCCCTTAACCAAATTGAGCCACCCAGGTGCCCCAATAGAGATCTTTGTTTAATGGCTGCTTACGTAGCATTTGTCTTTGTTGACTACTAGAATTTTATTTCCTTTTTATTTTTTGCTAATAAGCAATGCTAAAATGGACGACTTTGTGTTCACCTTTGCATACAAGTTGCTGACTTTAGGGTTTGTTTCCATGTACACTGTCTCCCCATTCATGATCTCAACCCTCCTAACAATAGGCCCAGAAGCAACTGCCATCATTTCTGCAACCCCAACCAGGGTGCTCAGGCACCTGGGAAAATGCACACCCCAATGTGATTGGCCCTGGTTGTGATCAAGCTGCTGAGAGAAACAACATCTTCCCCATTAGCTGGCAGGCATGTTGACAGGTTTTAACCCTTTTGACATAAACCAAACTCTTCCCTTCTAGACCTCATCTTATGTCTGCATCAGGAAGCCCTCCCAGGGGCCAGGTGGTTCACCTTTGGTCTACCTCATTCACTACCTATTTACTTTGTCAATGAGTTTTCTTGCTACGTTTCATTTTTATGAGGTGGGGACCTGTCAACAAGGTAAGTCCAAGTAGTCTCATCAAACTCCCCTCACAATAAGGACAAAAACATGCTGGACTTCTCCTTCCTGGTTCTGTTTATTTCTCTACAAGGTCTTGGTCACTGAAACCTGTTCTCCTGAATTCTCTGCCTTCTGTTCCACTTCTAAAAAATAACAAGTCTCATAATTTCCAACCTCTAATTTGATAAATTTCCCCTCTCTAACCCCTACTAGCTACTCTTCCTTAGTGCTGTTATTTCTATTGAAGAGATGCCTCAAAGTGGGATCCCAGGAATGTGGAATAGATACTCTAACTTTTAACAGATAATGGCAAGAAGGGCCTGAAAGAACAAAGAGGATGAAATAATCCCAAAGTAAAAGATTGCTATCTTCTAAAACCTTGCTTATCAACAATAGCCAAACCAGGAAGAGAGCCCAAATGTCCATTGACTGATGAATGGAGAAGATGTTGATCTTGAAGGGGCAGGAGCCAAGATGGTGGAGCAGCATGGAAGTTCTCTGCTTCTCTCATCCCTAAAATGCATCTAGGTCATCAACAAACCATTTTGCACACCTAGAAAATTGATCTAAGGATTAATGCAACAACCTGTGTAACTTGAGCCACAGAACTCAGCGGGTACACAGTGTGGAGAGGTGAACTGGGGTAGAGAGAAGCTGTAGAGGGTAGGGGGCTGATTTTGTTTGCAGAGAGAGGTCAGAGACAGGGGTGAGAGTACAAGAACAGCACTCCCCCTAAAAGCAGCTAGAGAGAGAGAAAGAGTGGAAACACGCACAAGGGTCTGAATGAGAAAGGGAGAGAGGGGTGGGTTTCAATAGTATTAGGACTCTATAAACAGGGGAGTGCAACGTCATAAATTCTGCAGCTCGATACCTGGCGGTGCTCTGATGGGAAGGGTGATTCCCCAGGAGCAGTGAGGTGAGGTCCAAGGGGTCCTCGGGCCACCCAGGGAGAGGTGGTTCCCCTACCAGGAGGACATTTGGTAGAGGCCATGCAGCATCCCCACGGGAAAAGGTCCCAGGTGGACCCTGAAGAACAGCAATGTTTGCTGGTGTTAGACAAGGTCACTAGGATGTGATGAAGCCTGGTACCTGTTATGTGTTGGGATTTACCATAGTCCCTGAACTGCTGCTGCTACACAATCACATGAACTTTCTCTGGGACAGGCTGGCACCTGGACACAGTCTCTGAGCCTCTGCAGCAGCACGGTCTCATGAGCATTCCCAGGGGCAAGCCAGCACCCAGCCATTGCTCGGCAAGACCCTCTGCCAGAGGGTTGGAGCAGGCCCACGCCGCAGGACCCTCAGAAGTGAGGGGTTTGGAAACACAACCCTGTCAAGATAAAATTTGGGAGAGGTGCCACCTGGCAAGCTGACGGGTTGGTCACAGACAGTACAGAAGCGGGGAGTGGACAGAAGCGAAGACAAAGGAGGGGTGCCTGATGGCCGGTCGGTAAGAGCATAGAGTTCTGATGCTGGACACTGGGAAGCTGGGTGACCCCATTTGCACCTCTCCTGCACCTGCAGATACACTGATCTGCCCCGGTAAGCTAAGCAGCACCACCTGGTGGAGAACAGAGTTGTTACACCAAGCCCCATCCACCTGCGCCAACCAAGCCCTAGAGGACCACCACAAGTCTCTCCCCCTGCTTAGTATATGGACTATAAAGTGCTTAATAATTCGACTTCTACGGGAAACTGGATGTAATTTCATTCAGATTTCATTCTGTTCGCTGGTTCAACATTTTTTTTCTCTTTTTCTTGGATACAGAAAAATTATTTTTGTTTTCTCTTTTTAGATATATATTTTTAATTTTTTACTATATTTTTTAATTTTTTGGTAATTTTTTTAGTCTATTTTACTTTCTTCATTTTATTCTATTGTATACATTTTTAAAATTTTTAAATGTTTTCTTGTTTTTTTCTTTTTCTTTATTTTTTTTTTTCTTTTCTTTCCCTTTTTTCTCTATTCTATCAAGCTTGTTTCAACAACCAGGCCAAAACACACTTAAGATCTAGCTTTCATTATTCGATTTTTTGTGTTGTTTCTAATTTTTAATTTTATTATTTCTTTGCCTCCAAAATGAAAAAAAGAAGCAATTCACCCCCCAAAAAAAGAACAGGAAGAAATGACAGCCAGGGACTTAATAATCACAAACATAAAGAAACTCATTGACAATAATACCATAATAGTAGGGTACTTTGACACCCCACTTACAGTAGTGGACAGATCATGTAAACAAAAAATAAACAAGGAAACAATGGCTTTGAATGGCACACTGGACCAAATGGACTTAACAGATATATTCAGAACATTTCATCCTAAAGCAATGGAATACATTCTTCTCAAGTGCACATGGAGCATTCTCCAGAATAGATCACATACTGGGACACAAATCAGCCTCCACAAGTACAAAAGGATTGAGATCATACCGTGCATAGTTTCAGACCACAACACTACGAAACTCGAAATCAACCAAAAGAAAAAATTTGGAAAGACAGCGAATACTTGGAGATTAAAGAAAATCCTACTAAAGAATGAGTGGGTTAACTAAGAAGTTAAAGAGGAAAATAAAAAGTACATGGAAACCGATGAAGATGATAACACCACAGCCCAAAACCTCAGGGATGCAGCCAAAAGCAGTCATAAGAGGGAAGTATATAGCAATCCAGACCTTCCTAAAAAAGGAAGAAAGGTCTCAGATACACAACTTAACTTTATACCTTAAAGAGCTGGAAAAAGAACAGCAAATAAAACCCAAAATAAGCAGAAGACAGGAAATAATAAAGATTACAGCAGAAATCAATGCTATAGAAACCAAAAAAACAAAATAAAAAGACAAAACAGTAGAACAGATCAATGAAACCAGGGGCTAGTTCTTTGAAAGAATTAACAAAATTGATGAACCCCTGGTTAGTTTGATCAAAAAGAAAAAGGAGAAAGGACCCAAATAAATAAAATCAAGAATGAAAGAGGAAAGATCACAACCAACACTGCAGAAATACAAATGATAATAAGAGATGTTATGAGCAATTACATGCCAATAAATTGGGCAATCTGGAAGAAATGGACAAATTCCTAGAAACAAACTACCAAAACTCAAACAGGAAGAAACAGAAAATTTGAACAGACACATAACCAGTAAAGAAATTGAATTAGTAATCAAAAATCTACCCCCCCCCAAAAAAAAAAAAGAGTCCAAGCCTGGATGGCTTTCCAGGGAATTCTACCAAACATTTAAAGAAGAGTTAACACCTATCCTTATGAAGCTGTGACAAAAGATAGCAATGGAAGGAAAACTTCCAAACTCATTCTACAAGGCAAGGCCAGCATTACCTTGATTCCAAAACCAGAGACCCCAATAGAAAAGAGAACTACAGACCAATTTCCCTGATTAACATGGATGCAAAAATTCTCAACAAGATAACTAGCAAACCATATCCAACAATACATTAAAAGAATTACTCACCACAATCTAGTGTGATGTGTACCTGAGGTTCAGGGCTGGTTCAATATCTGCAAATCAATCCAAGTGACACATCACATTAATAAAAGAAAGGACAAGAACCACATGACCCTCTCAATAGATGCAGAGAAAGCATTTGACAAAATGCAGCATCATTTATTGATAAAATCCCTCAAGAAAGTAGGGATAGAAATATCATACCTCAAGATCATAAAAGCCATGTATGAAAGACCCACCATTAATATCATCCTCAATAGGGAAAAACTGAGAGCTTTTCCCCCTAAGGTCAGGAACATTACAGGGATTTCCACTCTCACCATTGTTATTCAACATAGTATTGGAAGTCCCAGCCTCAGCAATCAGACAGCACAAAGAAATGAAAGGCATCCAAATCGGCAAGGAAGATGTTAAACCTTCACTCTTTAGAGATGATATAATACTCTACACGGAAAACTCAAAAGATTCTACCAAAAAACTAGAACTGATCCATGAATTCAGCAAAGTCACAGGATATGAAATCTATGCACAGAAATTGGTTGCATTCCTATACACCTATAATGAAGCAGCAGAAAGAGAAATCAAGGAATCGATCCCATTTATGATTGCACCAAAAACCATAAAATACCTAGGAATAAACCTAACCAAATAGGTGAAAAATCTATACACTGAAAAGAATAGAAAGCTTATGAAAGAAATTGAAGAAGACACACAAAAAAAGGAAAAAGATTCCATGCTCCTGGATAGAAAGAAAAAATATTGTTAAAATGCCGATACTACCCAAAGCAATCTACATATTCAATGCAATCCCTATCAAAATAACACCAGCATTCTTCACAAAGCTGGAACAAATAATCCTAAAATTTGTATGGAACCAGAAAAGACCCCGAATACCCAAAACAATCCTGAATTTGAAGATTTGAGGATATGTTACAAAGCTGTAATCATCAAGAAAGTATGGCACAAAAACAGACACTTAGATCAATGCAACAGAATAGAGAACCCAGAAATGGCCCACAAACATATGGCCAACTAGTCTTTGACAAAGCAGGAAAGAATAGCCAATGGAATAAAGACAGTCTCTTCAACGAAGGTATTGGGAAAATTGAACAATAACATGCAGAAGGTTGAACCTGGACCACTTTCGTACACCATACACAAAAATAGAATGGATGAAAGACCTAAACATAAGACAGGAAGCCATCAAAATCCTCGAAGAGAAAACAGGCAAATACCTCTTTGACCTCAGCCGCAGCAACTTCTTACTCAACACGTCTCTGGAGGCAAGGGAAACAAAAGCAAAAATGAACTATTGGGACCTCATCAAGATGAAAAGCTGCACAGTGAAGGATACAATCAGCAAAACTAAAAGGCAACCAACAGAATGGGAGAAGATATTTGCAAATGTCATATCAGATAAAGGGTTAGTATCCAAAATCTATAAAGAACTTATCAAACTCAACACCCAAAAAACAAATAACCCAGTGAAGAAACGGGCAAAAGACATGAATAGATACTTTTCCAAAGAAGACATCCAGATGGCCAACCGACACATGAAAAAATGCTCAACATCACTCATCATCAGGAAAATACAAATCAAATCCACAATGAGATACTACCTCCACCAGTCAAAATGGCTAAAATCGATAACCCAGGAAACAACAGATGTTGGTGAGGATGCAGAGAAAGAGGAACACTTTCACACTGCTGGTGGGAATCCAAATTGGTGCAGCCACCCTGGAAAACACTGGAGATGAATCACTGGAATCTGCTTTTAAAATCATTGTACTATATACTAACTAACTTGGATGTAAATTTTTAAAACATTTTAAAAATTTTTTTTAAAAGTCTGTATATGCAATGGAATATTACTCAGCCTTCAAAAAGAATGACATTTTGCCATTTCCAATGATGTGGATAGAAATAGAGTGTATTACACTAAGCAAAATATGTCAGAGAAGGACAAATGCCATGTGATTTCACTCATATGTGGAATTTAAGAAACAAAACACATGAACATATGGAAAGGGGGTGCAAAAAGAAGAGAGGGAAAGAAACCATAAGAGACTCTTAGTGATAGAGAACAAACAGGGTTGCTGTTCCTCAGGGTTGCTGAGGGGAGATCGGTGAGAGATAGGCTAGATGGGTGATGGGTACTAAGAAGGGTACTTGTGATGAGCACTGGGCGTTGTATGTAAGTGATGAATCACTGAATTCTACTCCAGAAACGAATACTGCACTGTTAACCAACCAGAATTTAAATTGAATAAGCAAAAAAACACATTGCTATATCAAAAATACCATAAACAATTAAACATCTTAAAAATAAAAAGAAAAGAAAATTGAAGAGATAGCTAAAATTTATCTGACCAAGTGTTTTAGTATCTGTGTAAAATGTTATAATAACAATAATAATAATAATAAATAGAATCATTCAAATGAGGAAAACACAAAGAAGAACAGAGTAGGGGGACACCTGGGTGGCTCAGTCAGTTGAGCATCCAACTTTTGATTTTGGCTCAGGTCATGATCCCACGGGTTCATAAGATTATCTCTCTCCCTCTCTCTTTGCCCCTCCCTATCTCAAAATAAATACAAATGCTGAATAAATATTTTTAAAGTGTAAATGTCAAAAATATAACCTAATGTATGTAATGTCCAGCGTGGTAACTATAGTTAATAACACTGTATTGCATATTTGAAAGCGGCTGAGAATAGATCTTAAAAGTTCTTATAAAAAAATGTAATCATGTGTAATGACATGTTAAATACACATTGTGGTGATCATTTCACAATATATACAAATACCAAATCATTATACACTTCAAATTAATATGATGTTTGTGTCAATTATATCACAGTAAAAAGTAAAATGCACTTAAAAATGGGCTGGCTCAGTTGGTAGAGCATGAGACTCTTGTTTTGGGGTTGTAAGTTCAAGCCCCTTGTTGGGTGTAGAGATTATTTTGAAATAAAAATATGTATATTTTAAAAATAACCTAAAAACAATGTTATTGTCTAATGTCAACTTTTTCTTCTAAATGATAATGCTCAGTTTTGTTGAGAGCAGTGAGAAATAGAATTCTCTATACTGCTGGTGGATGTGTAAGTATTTATGCTGAGGAGAAAAGAAATTGCTAGATGAACAATCGTACTTTTGCACTCATAAACATTTTTACATTCTTCACACCAGAGAATATTATGAAAAAACAAAGTAAAAGGAAAAAATATTTCCACAAATTTGTTTAAAAAGGACAACTTATAAAACAGCTTATACAAGTAAAGCTATTAAAAGTTTAACTGAAAAAAATGGGTAGAAGGCTAGTTCACAGAACAAGTGTTATTAAACAGGAAAAAATGATGAATTTCACTGGTATTCTAGAAATGCAAATTGACACAATATTAATTATCTTTGGGCAACCATTAACAAAAATTTTTAAACTGATTCCCATGATTGCTGCAGCTGTTCAGAAAAGCAGTTTGGTGACATTAATCAATTGCTTTTTATCAGCTCCCTACCTTTGATATAGTAATTTCCTTTTCAAGAATCTAGATTTAAGAATCATTAAAAATTTTAAGAAAAGTATATTTAACGAAACAGAAAACAGAAAATTAGGAGTAACTGAAATGTTCCCTATAAAAGATAGTTATTAAAATATTTTAAGAGTACTTCATGAAATGGTAAAAAGTATCTCATAATAGGAGATGTGGTGGAAAATTATATGCAAAATTGTTTCTACAGTGATTCCAATTGGCAAAGTATGCAGGGATCTGAAAAAGTGGTGAAGGAAGTTAACACTGATCATCTCTGAATTATATTGGATTTGTTTTGAATGTCACTCAGCAATGCAAAATTTTCAAGGATGGAATTATGGTCTCCTTTTGTGTCTGGCATGTAGTAGGTGGTCCATTAGTGTTGGTTGAGTGAGTGAGTGCACAAGTTACTAGATGAATTCTGTTTTCGGCATTGACTGAATGAAAATGACAAGCCACACAAGGTGACAAAGACCCTGGAGGAAATTGCAACAATTAGCAGAGAAGTATATAAAGGGAGATTGTATTTAATACAAATTTTTGTAAGCAGTTTCATTTAATAACATGTGCAAACAGGAACCACAGCTCTGCTTAACCTGCTGCTGAGAACTCTTAGCTGTTGAGTGACTTTAACTCTCGATTCTAGGAACTGCCTTATGACGCTCTGCGGTACATGACCGGGGAATGCAATTACGGAGGCAGGGTGACCGACGACTGGGACCGGCGCACGCTGCGTAGCATTCTAAACAAATTCTTTAGCACAGAATTAGTTCAAAATCCAGACTATAAATTCGACTCAAGTGGCATCTATTTCGTCCCTCCTTCTGGTGATGTGAGTACGACCTTCAAGAAAATTAAAAGCAGGGGCGCCTGGGTGGCTCAGTCGGTTGAACGGCCAACTTCGGCTCAGGTCATGATCTCATGGTTTGTGAGTTCGAGCCCCCCGTCTGGCTCTGTGCTGACAGCTCAGAGCCTGGAGCCTGTTCCGGATTCTGTCTTCCTTTCTCTCTGCCCCTCCCCTGCTCACACTCTGTCTCTGTCTCTCTCAAAAATCAATAGACATTCAAAAAATAAATAAAATAATATTAATAATAGTTAATATTTAGATCATGCTTATTTACAATGCAGTATAGGTATTTATCTCACTAGAGCACCGAATTAACATCGCTATTCTTACTCTGTCCTTTGTACAGATAAGAAAGCAGGTCCACTAAAGTTGAAAGACTTGCTCAAGGCCACACAGGTAGAAAGGGGAAGAGAGTTACAACCAGCTTCTGCAAGAGTCCATTTCCTTCTGCTCTTTTTTCCAGGCCTGCCTAGTGGAAGATGTGTATCACACAGTTTTAGACTAGAAGTGATAGATAGAAGTCCCTAGACTTCTAGGGACTGCCAGGACAATTGCATTGGTTCTCATTTTATTCCTAAAAGTCAAAATGATACATATTGAAAACTAAACATATGACCACATACAACAGAGGTACATACCATAACCCTAACATCCATTCGGGTTAATGTTAGCTGAGAGCAGATGTCAATGGGGATGAAGAGAAAATCAGTCCCAGAGCTTAGGTCACTAAGTGAGTGGAGCAAGTCAACATGTGTGGGGCCATGAGTATCAAGATCTCCAGTGATGAGTTGTCAAGTGAGAAAAAGGCAAGATAAAGTCAGGTATATGTAACATGACCCGTTTCAAAAAACCATCAGTGACCAATCCCCCACCTGCACCCACCATATATGTATATGAATGTTTGTATGGTTATATGAGCATAAAGAAAGGTATGCAATTTTGACAGAAGTCCATGTAAATAAAACGTAAAACGTGTGTATGTACATAAAATGATACGTTAATGGCGACTTTGTCAGTATAATAAAAATTTGGGTAATTTTTACTTTTTGAATTACATGGATTTATCACAAGAGTAAACAGAAAAATCAGAATAAAGAGAAAGAAAATATTGCAATAAATTAAGAACAATCATCATCAAATGTGGTATAGAAAAATTTCTCCAGAAGGTTTTCTAAATGAGATGGCCAAGATATCCCTCTCTCCATTTTAAAATCCAATTGTACAGAACATTTTCTTTTTCTCCCTAAATGTGTCCTTTTTTTTTTTTTTTTTAACTTTGCCCCAGGTTGAAAGAAAATAAAAGCATTCGGTGTCCAGTTTCACAGGCTCATCCACTTAATAACTTGAGTATTGAAAATTATCTCTTTCACTGAGAAAGTTCTACAGAATAATTGATTTCTAGCCTCCTGACTCTTGGCTATTCATCTTTGCAGCACAAAAGCTACATCGAATACACAAAGACTCTGCCGCTGAACCCTGCACCAGAAATCTTTGGGATGAATGCCAATGCAGATATCACTAAAGATCAATCAGAAACTCAACGGCTATTTGATAACATTCTTCTCACACAGGTATGTGATCGGTACAGGAACTGGCTTCTGAGGCTGGAAAGGATGCTGGCCAAGCACATGTGCCATCTGTTAAAGTGAGAACCATTTTAAGGAAAAGAAAAAAAATCCCTGTGTACCTTAAATATGAACTTAAACAGCAAGTACATGAACATATGGCTTTTTTTTTTTTTTCATCCATGTTTGATTTGGAAAGAATCTTTGAGTACCATTCAGCTGCTAGGAGTTCCATTTTGCCTTTCTTGCATAAATCATGTCCAAGTGCATTATATCTTACGTCCCTTTTTAATTCCTTTAAAGTGGAAGAATATCAAAGATACTTGGGAAGCAGTTTGATGCTGGAATTCATCTAGAATTTTGCCCGTTTTCTGGTCTGTTATTAAATCAACAGCAGCTTTTAAAATGACTTATCTTTTTCAAATATTCCAGAACATTTAGCCTAGTTTACATAGAAACAGTTTCCTTTACATCAGTAGTTTATCAGATTACATAACATTTATTTATTTATTTATTTATTTATTTATTTATTTTTAAAGTTTATTTGTTTTGAGAGGGACATGTGGGAGCAAGGGAGGAGCAGAGAGACATGGAGAGAGAGAATCCCAAGGAGGCTCCACGCTTAGGCTCAGTCTCACCACCGTGACATCATGACCTGAGCCTACATCAAGAGTCCAATGCTTAACTGATGGAGCCACCGAGGCACCCCTACATACTATTTAAAGAATACAATTGTGGGACGCCTGGGTGGCTCAGTTAAGTGTCCAACTTCAGCTCAGGTTATGATCTCATGGTTCATGAGATCAAGCTCCACATCGGGCTCTCTGCTGTCAGTACAGAACCCGCTTCAGATCCTCTGTCCCCCTCTCTCTCTGCCCCTCCTCCGTGGGTGCACTCTCTCTCTCTCTCTCTCTCTCTCTCTCTCTCTCACTCTCTCTCAAAAATAAATAAACATAAAAAGGAATTATTTATATGCTACTTTAAAAAAAGAATAAAGAATGGAATTGCAGATGTAAGTATAAAATGTATAAAAAGGTTGAGGAGGAAGATACAGTTGACGCGCCATAGACACACAACTCCATTTGTGAGATGTAAATGTAAGGGCATGTCAGAGAGTAATCTAAGGCAATAGAATTCAGCATGCCATGGGCACAAGTCCGTATATTTGAATGCAAAGTATTTAATCTTGCTCTTCTATTAAGAGATCTTCTCTTGTATTTTTTTGTCCTTCAGAAGAAGTGCTCAGTTGTTTGTTTTTGGTTTTTGAAAGCAAATGAGTCCAAACGACCAGAGTTCCCTTAGTGATTGAGTAAAATTTTAATAAGAATGCTTATTCGGTCAAGTGAATTATCCTACTAACTGAAATTCTAGCTGATCTTTTTTACTTTTATGGAATGTCAGAGTAATAATGGTAATAGTTCTCAGTGCTTCATGTATAACAGTGTAATACATACAGCAATCATGTGAAGTAAGGGCTAACTACTCCCACTTTACAGCTAGAAAACAGATACAGAATGATTAAGTAGCTTGCTTAAGGTCAGCCAGTACAATTTCAAGCCAGGAATCAAAGCCAAGCAGTCTGACTCCCACTAGTTTGGCTCCAGAATCTGTGTTCTGAATCACAGAGCTTTCTTCTTTCTAGCTTCTAAAGATGGGTAGGACCTAGAAGGGCAGATAATAAGAGATGCTGGGGAAAAAAAATAAACAAACAAACAAACTAGAAGATTAGCAGGATAAAATGGTGTGCTATCCTTGATGGAAAAGTCCATGGAACTCCTAGGTCTGATCTACTGTAAGATCACATTTTCTAACAAGCAAAAAGGACAGAGACTGTTATTATGCCCATTTTTACATGTTAATAATACCAGTAAAAGTCAGTCACTGCCCGAGTACAAAAGTATATGTACAGACATGAATAAGTAGGTCTTTAGGAATATTAGACACACATGATACACAGTAGTCTGAAAACAGGACATTTATTGTGTCTTTTGGCTTTATTTAAAGTTGATGGGGTGTGCCACATTACAGAATACATAAAACAGTGGGTTCGTTCCAACAGAGAATGACTCAGAACCAAACAAATAAGTTTAAATACACATGGGGTATCTCTCAGTATGTAATTAAACAGCCTCTTTCAATACCCTCAGACTCAGATTGGCAAGTACAATTATAGTAATGGGTAGGCAAGTAGTCCAGTGATTCTACATCGGCTTACCACAATTCAGAGGCAAAGAGACCAGAACAGCAGAGTTTGGAGAGCAAGTTAACAATGACAAAACTTTTGCATTATGGATTTAAAATACCTTTAAAAATTAGAACGGCAAAAAACTTAGAACAAGAAATGTCAGAGTTGGGAATTGTTACTTTGGCAGAGTTCTTGTGCTTATGCCTAGGTTTCAGTAAAGAAACCAGGAAACACCAAATCTGAACATAGGACTGCACAAAATTTCCTAGGGCTGGAAAAATAGGAGATATGTTCATTTATATTCTAATTGTGCCTGTTTTCTCTCAGCGTGCGTGCGTGTGCACACACATTCATTTATTCTGAGGATTTAAATGATTTTTCCAGAAAATATAGATTCATTTACACCCTGCCACTATGAACATAAAAAATAAAAATTGAAATTCCCCTTCCTTCCTTCCAATGTGAAACACTAAAGTCTGCCTTTCTCTATAACTCTTCCAACTGCTTAGAGAAGACGAGCTTATTTTCTTTGCCCTCCTGGTTCAAGGACAAAACTATATCTCTGCTTTTGGCAACCAGTAGGCACCAGAGTTATTGGCAAATATATTTTGTGGCAAGCTTTCTCAAAGCAAGATCAGACTTCCTTCTTCTGGGTTTTAATGTCCATTTTCCCTCCACCACCCCACCAACTTAAATGCTTTTGCTCCCTCTACCCGCAGCACCCGCTCCTCCCCCTCAACCCAGACAGCACAATGTACCACATATTTGCTTCCTCCAGACCCTCTTTGGCCTGTAAGCACTGTCGGTGCTCTTTTCTTCCTCCTCCCTAACAATGGTTTTCTCCTGAATCTCTGCCCCCATGTCTATTTCCATCACTTGAATAAATCTTGTGTGGAGAAGAATCATCGGTAGAATAGAGTGGTACTCATTCTTACAAAATTTACCTTAGGAGTTTTCTTACGCAGCAATTCCTACACCTTTATGAGGATTTCTGACTTTTCATTTGAATTCTTGACAGTCTCGTTCAGCAGATGCCGGTGCAAAATCATCAGATGAAGTAGTAAGTGAGGTTGCTGGTGATATCTTGGGTAAACTTCCAAACAACTTTGATGTTGAGGCTGCAATGAGGAGATACCCGACAACTTACACTCAGAGCATGAACACTGTACTTGTCCAAGAGATGGGGCGTTTCAATAAGTTGTTGCAGACCATAAGGGAATCGTGCATTAACATTCAAAAGGCAATCAAGGTAAGGGAAAATATACCAAAGAAAAGTCACGGCAATAAACTGATCATTCATTTTACTCAGCAAATATTTATTGGGGAGAGATTCTATGCAAGCACTATCCTTCATTCTGGGGATAGAAGCAAAATCCTTGCCTTTGAAGGACAGATAGAATTCTAGGGGGGACAGTTAATGACTGGGTAATCAAGTATGGAGTATGTTAGCATAATTTGCTAGATAGGATACATGCTAAGAAAAAGTGTTAAGGAGTAAGAAACACAAAGCTGTTGCCTTCATAGAGCTTAAGTTTTTATAAGGGAGACAAAAATTTAAAAACAAATATACAATTTCATTAAGTGGTAAGTTCCATGGAAACAATAAAGGATAAGAGAATAGAGGGTGATGGGTGGGAAATTCTGTCATTTTGAGTCAGGCTCCTCTGGGGAGCTGACCCTTGAGCAGAGGCCTGACCTTAAGGGCAAACCACAGAACATTTGGGCAGAGGATATAACAAGTGCAAAGGCCATGAGAACAAGCTTGGCATGGTCTGGGAACACAGTAGGGTAGGCTCGTGGAAAGAGCTTGAGGAAAATGGTAGGACAGAGAGAGGAAGCTACAGATTCATGATGGCCTTGTTGGCCATGGTTAAGATCATGAATTTTATTCTAAAGTGTAAAAGTAAGGAGAGGTCTTCAGAGGGCTTTACGCAATGAAGTGAAATGATCTGTTTTACATTTTTAAAAGTTCACTCTGACCACTGCAGGAAGGACTGCAGGGGAACAAGAATGCAGGCAGAGACCAATTATGCTACTGAACTAGTCCAGCTGAGTTTGGTTCTAATAGTAGCATGGGAGAAGAAAAGTGCTTGAATGTGAGTTATTATTGAAAGAGGAGTCTACCAGGCTGGCTGTAGTTTAATCTAACTGCGCCGTTTGGCTAAGAAGCATTCCGTATCATGTCTTTCTCCTTGACCTGGTTCTTCCTATATCCTACCTGGGAGAGAAAGTCCTGGTCTCCAGTATTCTGGGGGAAAGGGGAAAGAGGCCTCAGGAATCTCAGCATCTCCATGTACATGCATTCGCTTAATTCCCAACGTCAGGATGGTAATGTGACTCCAACAGAGCCTGGCATCCTTCCAGGGATTTCTTCATTTTCCTTTCCTTGAATGAGCATTTCATTACCTGTTTCAAGGTAGGCAATGTGCAGATTTGTGAAAGAAGTCCCAGGAATCTGTTTTCTAAGCCAGATTTCAATAACCCTGTTCATTTAGTACCACCTGCAACTCCTTACTTTCATTTAGGCCCATCAACTCCAAAGAGTTTTGGGTATTCTGTAATATCTAGTTGATTCTTAGTTTTCTCCTTTGCTAATGTAAGATCAGGTTTTCTCCTGACTTCTACATCATTTACCAACAGTCCATATGCTATCTAGCTCCCAAAACTGTGTTGTCATTTTTGTCTTTCCCTGTTTTTTTTTGTACTTGTGGGCTTATGCCCTTAAAAAATAAATCCTTTTACTGTTGTTTTAGTGGGTTTGGGAAGGAGACAAATGTGGGTGTTGAACCCATTAGATATACTCTAAAATCTTCTCCATGTTAGTTGGGAGTAAAATTATCACCTATAGAAAAAAGAGAAATGATGATGGCAACTGGCCCAATTGCAAGATCAATGAGGCAATAATTTTCAAGGGCCTTGAAGTTTTAACATCTGTACATCGGTGATTCAAAATGGGATAAGATTGGGGAGCTTGGGTGGCTCAGTCGGTTGGGCGTCCGACGTCAGCTCAGGTCATGATCTCGTGGTCCGTGAGTTCGAGCCCCGCATCGGGCTCTGTGCTGACAGCTCAGAGCCTGGAGCCTGTTTCAGATTCTGTGTCTCCCTCTCTCTCTCTGACCTTCCCCCATTCATGCTCTGTCTCTCTCTCTCTCTCAAAAACGAATAAACGTTAATAAATAAATAAATAAATAAATGGGATAAGATTGGGGCGCCTGGCTGGCTCAGTTGGTAGGACATGCCACTCTTGATCTCGGGGATGTGAGTTCAAGCCCCACATTGGGCATAGAGTTTACTTAAGTAACAAAATGGGATAAGATCAATTAGACTTCACAATTGGACTCCAGGATATTTTAACTTTTGCAAGCATTTTATAAGATTTTTCTAATTTTATTTTAATCGCTAGTCTTTTAAGAAGGCAGGATAGAGATGTATTAGTTGTCCATTTAACATTTATTTATTTTTGAGGGAGAGAACACACAGCATGAGGAGGGGAGGGGCAGAGAAAGAAGGAGACACAGAATCCGAAGCCAGGCTCCAGGCTGTCAGCACAGACGCCGACATGGGGCTCGAACTCAAGAACTGTGAGATCATGACCTGAGCCAGTTGGACGCTGACTCAACCAACCGAGCCACCCAGGTGCCCCTTAGTTGTCCAGTTAATAGGGTAGTAAAGTAAGTCAAAGTTAGGCTGTGATTTAATAGCTAGTGAGTTGCTAAGTGTTAACTTTCCAGGGTGGGCAAAAGAGTGAAGGAGGTCAAAAGGTACAAACTTCCAGTTATAAAATAAAAGTCATAGGGATGCAATGTACAGCATAATGACTATTAATACAGTTAATACTGTATTGCAAATTTGAAAGTTGCTGAGAGTGAATCTTAAAAGTTCTCATCACAAGAAAAAAAACTGTATGAGGACATCTTAGATTTATTATAATCATTTTACAATATATACAAATATTAAAATCATCATAACTCCTGACTTCTCAAAAACTTAACTACTAATAGCCAACTGATGACTAGAAGCCTTAGCCATTGTATAGTCAATTAACTTACAATTGTATGTTATATGTATTATATACTGTATTCTTACAACACCTTTCTCCAAAATTTTTCAGTATTTTTAGGCTAATTGGTTCATCTGTGAGTTTTTTCAAACTGTTACAAATCTCCAAAAGTTTTTCAATACATTTGTTGAAAAAAATCCATGAGGACCCACACAGTTACAACCCATGTTGTTCAATGGTCAACTGTTACCAGGTTATATGTCAATTATACTTCAATGAGAAAATTTGATTAAAGTTAAAATTGTCAATGTTTTCGTAAGGAATAACTCAGTAGTGACTGCATGAGTTACTGGCAGTAAAAGAACATATTCCTCAGTTTCTGCTTATGTGACTCAACTAATCACAATTGTAAATACAGGCAAATTATGAAAAAGGCATTTAAGAAGAGATTGTCCAAAAGCAATGCTATCATTTTAACCAAGGCTAAATGTGTTTCAGGGGCTTGTAGTAATGTCTACAGATCTTGAAGAAGTGGTTAGCAGTATTCTGAATGTCAAAATTCCAGGAATGTGGATGGGTAAATCATACCCAAGCCTTAAACCACTTGGGAGCTATGTAAATGACTTCCTTGCGAGACTAAAATTCTTGCAGGTGAGTTCATCTAAATGATCATACATTGTTTCTTTTGATTTCATTTTCTTCAATCAGGATCCCTGATGCCAGGAGCATTAATGACTCTAGTTTTCTGTGCATCTCAGGCACTAATGACCGTTACTCAGTATTGCATATAATTTATGTAACTGTTCCATTCACTGTCAAGATACTAATGTTGGAAGTAGAATCTCTGCGAGTAGGTGTTCATGCTCAATTAGCTTAGACATTCAAATCAGTGACACTTGAAGAGGGAAAACAACTGGCTATGTTTATTTTTCCATTAAATACTAAGCATTAAAATAGATTTCTAGAACAGAGCACCTTTGAAAGCCAGAGAAGCTACTAGCAAGAAGCCTGATCTCTTCCTTGTCCAGCATTCTTCCAGGTCATGAAATCACTAGACTGCTGGTTCAGCCCAAGACAGTAATAGTCTTAATGGCTAACTGCCTTGGAAATGTTGGGTGGGCAGAAGACTGCCTCCTAATTATCTGGTAATATTGGTGCTTCACTATCTTCTTATTAACAATTATGTTCACTAGAAGTATTGATTAATGTCCTAGATGCTGTACATAATGCATCAAAAACTGCCTATGAGGAAATTTCTGCAGGGGTAAAATGGCTAAATTTCCCTTCCGTAACACAGGTCTTCTGTTATACTAGAGTTGATACTAAAACATTAAGATTGTTCTTGAAAGACGAAGGATCTACGTTGGACTCTAATGAGGAAAAGTTCTTGAAATTCATTAGACTTCTATAACTTACTGTTTAGTTAAAGTCAGTACTCAATTAGCTTATACCCTGTTTCTTTTGGAATTTCCTTGTATAATAATGTGTTTCCATGTGTTGGATTTCATTGTATTTTGGTAAAGTAGGTGGGAAAACATCCAAAGGAATAATCTGCTAGACACTAATGACTAGAGAGGAAAAGTGGAAAAAACATTACCAGGTGTTATATGGATCTCTTCTAGTCAACTATGTAACATGTTATATGTGCAACATATACTAGATATTCGTTATTGTATGGAGTTTTTGGAAGGAATCACTGACCATGTATAAAGACATTTACTTCTGCCTTTACTCACACTGTGATCCTCTAGCTGGTGCAATGGATATGAAATTGAAGTCAGAACAAACACTGAATAAGTGTCTTTTTAAAACCTTGACAGTATAGCTTTTTATTCCTCAAAGTGTTAGCTCATTTATTGATCTACCTAAAAGATAATAAGGGGGAGCATTGGGGAGTAAATTTTATTAAGCAGTGTTGTATTTGAAGTTGAAAGGCTCTAGCCTGAGAACACTTGTGCTTTGACACTGTAGCAATGGTATGAGGTTGGCCCTCCTCCAGTCTTCTGGCTTTCTGGCTTCTTCTTCACACAAGCCTTCCTGACTGGTGCCCAGCAGAACTATGCCAGGAAACACACCATCCCCATTGATCTTCTTGGGTTTGACTATGAAGTGATGGAAGACAAAGAGTATAAGCATGCTCCAGAAGATGGTAAGTGCAGTGACAGAATGAGTTGGTTTATATCTAGGTACTGAACAACGGCTTAACATTCTTGCTTACTGTGCTCAGCTATTAACATTTTAACCATTGTGTATGTAACTTACTCTCAAAGAGTTGAGGAAAAGAAATTCATATGAACTTGCAACATTCTTCACAATCTGTCATCTTAAAAACAAATCAACAGGGACACCAGTTGGAAGAGCGGAGCGCGCAACTCTTGATCTCGGGGTCATGAATTTGAGGCCCACATAGGGTGTAGAGATTACTTAAATGAAACTTAAAAAAACAAAAAACACATCAACAAAGAATTCCAAGTGTCTTAACATCCACATCCCCTCAGTTACTGTCCCATGTCTCTACTCCCTTTAAAGCAAATTTCTCCAAAGAATTGTCTTTACATACCCTCTCCGGATTCTCACTTCCTTTTTTCCACCTACCTTTCATCTCCTCCAATCAACTGATGATCTTTTCAGAGTTAGTAATGACTTCCATATTGACATATCCCATGAAATGAAATCAGTCTTCATCTTAAACTCCTAACAGTCCTTACCAGTTGACAACTTTCTCTTTCTAAGAGACATCCTTCTCCCTTTGTTTCTCCTGATTTTCCTTTTCTCACTGGACACATTCATGCTTCTTTGCTAGCTTTTTCTCCTCTAAAAATTAGAGTTTCTAAGGACTTAATCCTTCACATATTTTTATTCCTAACACACACAGAATGGGCATATTAAATGCCTGAAGAGTATTTAACAACCTTCTGCCTAGTTTATTGTTCCTTTAATTATATAAGCCTTTTAAAAAATACATTCTCTGTACAGCTCGCTATATTACATGCTGTAAAAGATGTCAATAAAGAGACGTTTGAGTTCCTGCACCCTAATAAAAGTCAAAATATAGATGAGCAATATACCGTGAAGGATAATTTTGTTCAAACTAAGTAGGAAGGGGGGAAAAAGGAGTTTAAACTGGGTAAAAGCAAATCAAAGGAAGGGTATAGAGTTGCTCTGTACCACTGATAGGTGCCAGAAACTGCCCAGCTCTTCACGATAACCCTAGGTTATTAATAGATATTGCTATTATCCCCATTATACTCAGCCAAAACTAAGGCTCAGGAAAGTTAAGTAACTTGCCCAACGTCTCACAGCTAGCAATGGGCAGAGTTAAGCAAACTGCAGGCTGACTCTTATGCTTAGCTAGCTTTCTCTAAGGCCTGCTGAATATTTTTGTAGAAGTAAAAGTTTGAAAACATCATTACATTTCTCAAGGAAAGCTCCTTGAAGAATCTATGATTGATTCCTAAGTATTTAATTCAGATGCAATGTTTTGGGTTTTTTTCCCCTAAATTCTCCTCATCATTATGATAAAAGGCAGGGAAGATGGCATTTGGATTGAAGGCTAGGCAGTATTGGTGTCCCTCAGAGTTAGAGGTTTTTGAACTCAGCTAAAGAATCGAATTTCTAAAAGCATTGCCTGCAGTTTATAAACTAGTTAATATTTAAGATCAAACTACTGAATTGCCAATCATTATACACTGAACTTAGACATTTTACAAGGTAGTTGGTATTTCTTTTTACTGTGACTTACTAATTTAACTCACAACTGCTTTTATTAAATACATTAAAATCCAAACTTATCTTGAAAACAGTGGAGCAAGCATAAAGTACAACTTAAAGATAAATAAGGACTATTTCACGTCCAAGATCATGCAGTAAAGAATAGTCATCAGTTAAGCCATTTTACTGAATACTAAAGTATCAGCCAAGGTTTAATTTATAATAGCTAGTAGATATTCACTAAATCACGCATTTTATTATTTTGCACAAACACACACACATACATTTTTACCAATAAACACAGATATCCACAATTTAGCCTTTTTGTCATTCCTGGCTTTTTCCTCCCAACCTAATTACCAAAACAAAAATAAGATTCCATGGAATGATTTGGAGCACTAGACTTTTCCCAGGGAACAACTTTCCCATGGGATGCTCATGGGAGGATCCCAGAGCCCATTTGAGAAAAGCTTGGGCTAATGTTTTCCCAGTTTCTTTATCTTTACCACTCCACCAGCCTGTCTTTTTTATACACACTTAAGTGTGCACCCGTCCCTGCATTCTGGGGCTCACAAAGAAGTGAGCCTATCTACCTATGATTAAATTAAACATAATGAAAAAGGGCACTCTTAAAGTGATTCATAAAGTGGCCACAAAGCCACTGTAAATCCACATAGATTTGGAATCTTACTTTCCAGCTGTACTTGCTAAGGTTCCTCTTCCTTGAATTACTAGTCCTAATGGGGGACTCACCAGCGAAGGGCATTACATAGCAGGAAGGGAGGCAGATAATCCTGAAGAGAAGGGCTGAAGAAGCCAGACCTGACTCTATGATGACCACATCTCATGGATGGCAAAAGGTGTGACTCACAGGGTAGGAGCGGCTCTGAATCAGGACCCAGTTAATACCCATCTATCCTTTCAGATCTTGTGTCTTCCATGCGGCCTGTATTGGCTGTGAGAAATAAAAATGCGTTTGAATATCCCCATCACATTTCCTATAAAATTGTTACTGGGTTGGAGAAAACTTTATCCTTATTACCACTTTTCTTAGGTGTTGAAATGAACTCTTTTGCTCTGACATTATCTTTGTTTCCCAATCGAGGAACAGATAATCTAATTGGTTAAAACCAGAGAATTCCTGGGCTATGCTTACATGTCGGTGGGGCAGGGTGTTAAAACAGGTCTTGGACCTGTTTTTTAGTCTCCTCTATTTCCCTATTCCCACCTAGTATTTTTTTTTAAACTGAGTATTTATTTAGCTTAATCATTCATTTCTCTTTTTTTAAATGTTTATTTTTGAGAGTGTGAGCAGGGGACAGGCAGAGAGAGAGGGAGATATAGAATCCGAAGCAGGATCCAGGCTCTGAGCTGTCAGCCGAGACCTATGTGGGGCTCGAACTCACGAACCGCAAGATCATGACCTGAGCTGAAGTTGAAGCTTAACCAACTGAGCCACCCAAGCCCTGCTATTCCCATCTAGTATTGTGGTTGTCCTGCAGGACTTAGATCTGGCTGGAAAGATGAATATATAGGATAGGCTTGCAGACTGATCTGTCTCTCCCTCAGGCAGGTCTACCCTCCATGTTACTCCAGGCTCAAGATGCATTTTGCAATTCAGGTGTACCAAGTAAAACTTGAAATGTTACTGGACAAGTGCTGTGTCAGTTAATAAAACTGACCTTTTATTCCAACCATTCTTTCCATCAGTTAAAACCTAGAGAGGAAAAAGTCTCCCCCCACCCCAATAGCCATCACTGGATTATCCACATGTGGCTTTAAAAATAAACTGTAATTAAAATGAAAATTCAGTCCCTCAGTCACATTAGCCATGTTTCAGGTGTTTAATAGTCAGTGGCTACCATATTGGAAACACAGAGAATACTTCTATCATTACAAAAAGTCCTGTTGGGGGCGCCTGGGTGGCGCAGTCGGTTAAGCGTCCGACTTCAGCCAGGTCACGATCTCGCGGTCCGTGAGTTCGAGCCCCGCGTCAGGCTCTGGGCTGACGGCTCGGAGCCTGGAGCCTGTTTCCGATTCTGTGTCTCCCTCTCTCTCTGCCCCTCCCCCGTTCATGCTCTGTCTCTCTCTGTCCCAAAAATAAATTAAAAACGTTGAAAAAAAAAAAAATTTAAAAAAAAAAAAAAAGTCCTGTTGGACAACACGGTCCAAGTGGACTTTTATATACTATTTTACAAAGTGCTTTCACCAACATTAACTGATTTGACTCTGTCTACCTTGTAGAGGTGTTAAAGTAGGCATTATTTTACAAATGTTTTGCAGTTGTTCTCAGATGACTAAACAGGTCTAAAGTTAAATGAATTGCTCAAGGTCACACACAAAAATTAGGAACAAAGACCTCAGTCTCTCTAGGTGCCACGTTGCTTCCTTGCCATCTGTGCAACCATTATAATGAGTGTTTCCATGTGTATATACCTATATTCAAATCCTGA
This sequence comes from Panthera uncia, assembly GCF_023721935.1. Classification (NCBI taxonomy): domain Eukaryota; kingdom Metazoa; phylum Chordata; class Mammalia; order Carnivora; family Felidae; genus Panthera; species Panthera uncia. The sequence goes on from NW_026057584.1 coordinate 39,122,626, forward strand.
GGTTTTACACCAAAAGGACGGTCTGACAACTGATCGGAGTTTCAGTGATTTCCTCATTTGTGCTCTTTCGTTAGTGTACAACATTACATTTTAGAGGGAACTCCTCTCCATGTGTTCTCTCATACATACTAAGGAGAGGTCTGGGAATGAGAATAAATCCTAGAAGGAAAGGAGAAAATTAACTTTCCTGATATTAGAGGTCTGTGCAAGAGTATTTTGCTCAGGTGCTGCCTAGAAGCCACTGGATCCCTACAATTACGGTAAGAGCTTTTCTTGCAGATTTCATGGCCTCTAACATAATCACTGGCCAATTGACAGTATAAATTTGATGGGGACACCTGGGTGGCTCAGTCAGTTAAGGTTCTGACTCTTGATTTTGACTCAGGTCATGATCTCACAGTTCATGGGTGTGAGCCGCGCGTCGGGTTCTGTGCTGACAGCTCAGAGCCTGAAGCCTATTTCAGATTCTGTGTCTCCCTCTCTCTCTACCCCTCCCCTGCTCGTGCTTTGTCTCTCTCAAAAATAAACGTTAAAAAAAATTTCTTTAAATAAAATTCCTTTTCTGTTTTATCCTCCATATCTTATCTTACTATTGAATTAACTAGGCAAAATATATTCTTAGAATATGGATGTTAAGACAAAGCACTCAGAATATTGCTTTTACTTTAGAACAAGCCTTAGGGTGCTGCCCTAGTATCATCTGCAGAGGTGATAGGAATTTCACTAATAGGAATTTCAGATGCAAAAGTTATTCAATATGCACATTTAAACAGCTGTATTAACCTGCTTCTTTTATATTTAGGTGTTTTCATTTATGGATTATTTCTGGATGGAGCTTCCTGGAATAGAAAGATCAAGAAACTTGCAGAATCCCATCCCAAAATTCTTTATGATACAGTGCCTGTGGTTAGTACTTGATATTCTAATATTGGGGGGGGGGGAGCACTATTTTACACACACACACACAGAGTCAATTCTCATTTATAGTAATTACATTTTATAAAGTTCCTACCAACACTGAATTAGTGAATGTGAAACCATAGCTCCTAGGAGAAATACAAAGTTAAGTTTCTAATGATCCTCTGATCACATTTTTAACTGATCAAGACATGGCATTGTTTTGCATTTGTTTAAAAATGCTTGTTTAATATATACTGTTGATTCATTAACATTGAACTCACGAACAACAACACTATAACTCATGCCTGAACAAAGTCTCCAGTTATTTTCTCCCTAATGCCTATCACAGCCTTCTTGCACTTAGGAACACTAGATAGCACCTGGACACTAGGCTTAGGGGCCATTTTAAACAAAGAGACACCACAACCACCACCAATAACAAAATGCAAAAGACCTGGCATTAAATAAACCGTTAAAAGGAAACTTATTTACAAGAGGTGAAATAGAAAAGCATAATGTCGACAGACTCAAACTCAGCTGGGAACCTGTTTGTCTGGTGACTCACATTTTTTTGAGGCTCTGAGCATGCCTGTGAATGATCATAAAACAGAGTATTGATTTTAGGGTGATGAATAAATTTTAGCAATAATGAAATTTGCACAGAATCCAGGAAGAATGAGGATTGACTATGTATGTATCCACATACAAATACATGCATATTTGTATTGTATATATACCTTGACTTAAAAATGAAACCTGCAGACTAAAAGGTTAGTATATGAAAATCATCCACATAAAAACTTAAGTTTCCTAGGAACCTATCTTCAGCATGGGCCAACTAAGCTATGTAAGATATTGTTTCCATCTGTTAATACATCATGAGAAAATGACCAGACAGATTTTCACACACTTCAAAAGGTCAGTCTGGGATGGTGTAATAAAATATGGGCTGTGGATTTACACGGACTATTTGTGGGACATTGGGAACAGCTTAGCGACAGGCAAACATCCCTCAGAGCAGCTCTACCAGGTACAGTGAGGGACCAGCGTAGAGCCAACTGCAACAAACCCTGCCACATATGCTATTAGGTATGGGCAGAGAGTTTCAAATATGAGACCGAAATTCAAAGTCACAGGGCAATTGTTTGTAATTTTAGGAGTTGATTGGAATCGAACATTTTTCTATTACATGAAAACTTTTAAGGTAGCTTACAATGAATACAAAAGGGATTTATACATGGATGATCTCCAGAACAAGGAAGTCACTTAGGGAGAAAAATTCTCATTAAGAAAATGCATTCTTGGCTGAAATGAATACACTCACCTTGAGTCCTTAAATTTAACTATATACGAAAAAACTGCTTGATGGATTCCACAATAATGTGGGCAAAATATAGACTAGCATCCATACTAACTCCCTCATATATTTATTTGACCTGAGAAACCTTTTTAAAAGAGGCTGTGAACAGTGGGGCTGTCATGCCATGTCCTCTCAAGCATTGCTGCTGCTGTTACTGGGAAAAGGAACTCAATTAGATTTTGAAACAGAACACTATTTCATCATTATGAACATAGTTTGTTCTTTACTCTTCTATTCAGAGAGGTTTTTTTTTTTTTTTTTTGAGATTGGTTAGGTTTAACAGTGCTTAACATTCTAGAAACTTGGCTAATGACTTTCTAAAAATAATGTAGGTATATTATAGTTATAAAGAAATGCAGGTAGGTTTTAAACAGCACAATGGGATGCCTGAGTAGTTCAGCTAGCTGGTTTAGCATCCAACTCGATTTCGGCTCAGGTCATGATCTCATGGTTCCTGAAATCGAGCCCCACGTTAGGCTTTGTGCTGACAGTAGGGAGCCTGCTTGGGATTCTCTCCTTCTCTCTCCCCCTGCCCTGCTTGCGTGTGCACACGTGTGCTAAGTAAACTTTTAAAAAAATGTTAAAGAAATGAACAGCACAATGTACATTATAACCCCTTTAAAACAGTCACCTAAAATGGGGAGGCAATCTAGTTCTAGAGTAACTGACAAAATCCTTTCAGAATTTTCTGCTATGTGTTTATAGCAGCACTATCAACAATAGCCAAGCTATGGAAAGAGCCCAAGTGTCCATCGACTGATGAATGGATAAAGAAGATGTGGTATGTATGCACAACAGAATATTAGTCATCAAAAAGAATGAAATCTTGCTATTTGTGACGACACGGAGCTCGAGTATATTATGCTAAGCAAAATAAGTCAGAGAAAGACAAATACCATATGATTTCATTCACAAGTGGAATTTAAGAAACAAAACAGATGAACATATAGTATGGGAAAAAGAGGGAAGCAAACCATGAGACTCTTAATGATAGAGAACAAACTGAGGGTTGCTGAAAGGGAGGTAGGCAGGGGATGGACAAACCGGGTGATGGGTATTAAGGAGGGCATTTGTTATGATGAGCACTGGGTGCTCACTAAATTCTGCTCCTAAATCACTAAATTTTACTCCTGAAACCAGTATTACACTATATGTTAAACTAGAATTTAAATAAAAACTTAGAAGAAAAAGAATTTTTCGGGAATGGCCTTTATTAAATTAATACAGTGACACGAGTTTAAGTATCAATGGTGATGGTTCTCTCTGAAAGTATGTATGATTTTGTTGTTGTTACTGTAAATGTCAAAAGTCATCCCGCAGAGAAGTATGGTGAAGAAGTGAGGAATACATCAATAACACATGTTTTTTGACAGGTGAAATAACTTATTTTTTCTCATAGGCTCTGAAGGTAGTTCTGAAAGCACTAAGAAAAAAAATCTTTTGAGCAAAATACCTAGGAATAAATTTTGACCAAAGAAATTGAAAATGACACAAATGGGAAGACAGTCCGTGCTCATGGTTTGGAAGAATAGTTAAAATGTCCTACTACCCAAAGCCATCTATAGATTTAACGCAATCCCTATCAAAATACCAACAACATTTATCACAGAATGCCAAAATTTGTATGGAACCACAAAACACCTTGAATAGCCAAAGCAATCTTGAGAAAAAAGAACAAAGCTGAATGTATAAAATTCCAGATTGTAAAATATACTACAAAGCCACAGTAATCAAAAGGGTATGGTACTGGCACAAAGACAAATGGATGAATGGAACAGAAAGAGAGAACCCAGAAATAAATCTACACTTATATGACCAATTAATCTACAATGAAGGAAGCAAGAATAGATAATGGGGAAAAGACAATCTCTTCAAAAAATGATGCTGAGAAAAAGCTGGACAGCTACATGTAAAAGAATCAAACTGGGCCATTTTCTTACACCATACACAAAATAAATCCAAAATGGATTCAAGACCAAAATGTGGGACCCAAAAATAATAAAATGCCTAGAAGAAAACATAGGCAGTAATCTCCTTCACAGTGGTTTTAGCAATATTTTCTAGATAGGTCTCCTGAGGCAAGGGGAACAAAAGCAAACATCAATTATTGGGACGATAAAAGGCTTTTGCATAGAGAAGGAAACCATCAACAAAAAAAGGCAACCTACTGAATAGGGGAAGATATTTGCAAATGATTACATCCAGTAAAGGGTCAATATCTAAAATATATAAAGAACTTCTATAACTCGACTAAAAAAAAAAAAAAAAAAACAATTAAGAAATGGGCAGAGGACCTGAATAGTTTTCCAAAGAGAACCTACAGGTGGTAAACAAACATATGAAAAGACGCTCTACGTCACTAATCATCAGGGAAATGCAAATGAAACCACAATGAGGGATCACTTGATACCTGTCAGAATTGGCAGAATCAAAAAGAAACAGGTGTTAGTGAAGATGTGGAAGAAAAGGAACCCTCGTACACTGTTGGTAGGAATGCAGACTGGTGCAGCCATTATGGAAAACAGTATGGAGGTTCCTCATATATTATATATGTGTGTGTGTATATGTGTACATGTGTATTATATATACATAACATACAGAATAGAATATTATTCAGCCATAAAAAAGAATGAGACCTTGCCATTTACAGCAACATGAATGGACCTAGAGGGTATATCAGGGAAAGACAAATACCATGATTTCACTCATGTGGAATCTTAAACAAATGAACAAAGAAACCAAGACAGACAAAGAAAAGAAAAAACAAACAAAAAAAAACGACCAGACTCTTAAATACAGAGAGCAAGTTGGTGGTTGCTAGAGGAGAGGTGTGTTGGCAGGGGGGATGTGGGTGAAATAAAGAGGAATAAGAGGTACAAACTTCCAGTTATAAAATAAATGTGGAGATGAAAACACCCCGATATGTGAAAACACACCCATATGGTGAATACAGTCAGTCAGTGACATTGGGGGAAGTATACTTACTTGGTGAGCACTGAGTGATGGTACAGAATTGTCAAATCATTATGTTGTATACCTGAAACTAATACAACACTGTTAATTATACTTCAGTTATAAAAAATGCTAAAACAACTGCAAATTAAATACCTTGAGAATGGAAGCACTGCTAACAAAAGATCTATTTGGGCCATAGAAATTTGCAGATATAGAACTAACTTAACAATACCCTGCTATTAGGTTCAAATGTAAATATCAACACTGTTGACGTCAAGTTTTATGCATTTTCTTCCAGATGTGGCTAAAGCCCTGCAAGAGGGTAGACATACCAGAACGACCGAGTTATGTTGCTCCATTGTATAAGACAAGTGAGCGGAGAGGAACATTATCCACCACTGGACATTCTACGAATTTTGTGATTGCCATGACTCTTCCCTCGGATCAACCCATGGAGCACTGGATTGGACGGGGTGTAGCATTATTATGTCAACTTAATTCGTAATCAGAAGATACCATTTCTGTGTTCCAACTTCTTGTTGGATGGTGGAATAGAAAATAAAGCAGTTTGGTTTAAGTCTATTTCACTAAAGCTGTATAAATTAGAAATTTATGTGCAAATGCCGCTTATATTTAAAATGACTCATGCTTCAGTGTAAAGAAATGTTCTGAAATAAGACTAAAGAAAACACACTGGTATATTTGCTCTTTTTGAATAACTTTATTTTGGGAGAGTTCCATAAGCATTAGGAACATACATAAAATGACACACCACTGTTGACAATGAAAAAAACAGCATTTGATCATTTCCAGCTTTATAAATTTTTTTTTAAAAATGATTCAGTTACAACAACAAAAAAAGGTTTAGATATTTTAGCAAGTATCACCTTGCAGGACCATAATCATATTTAAGCCACTGACTTACTGTTAATGGAAAAAATTCACACTGCATCTAGTTACTATTGTATTTCTACGCATAATCACAGCTGATTGAATGCAATGTGATATACACCAAAATTCATATGGATGTCACACAGTGACAGCATTGTACAAGTAACATTAACAACCTCCAACAAACACATGTTAAATTAGACTGGTCAAGCTCAATGGAATGTTGGAGCCGAACAGAAATGTAGTGGAATTCAGATTGTCTGGTCAGACTTGAAACTATACATCAGAATGACAGGAAAACTAAATACTGGTGGAACCCTAACAAAATACTAGCAGCAACTGTTACAGCCCTCTTAACAGGTTTTTAAAAATCTAGCAAATGAAGATAATGTAATACCATTTTTGAGAGAATATAAAACTTTATATACTTCAGCAGAACCTGTTTGTTTTCAACCAGATCTTTAAGACGGGGAGTATATTCCAACCGTTGCTTTTCATAAAAGTTTTAAAATTAAGCAGATTTAATGCCGGAATGCAGAATCTTCCTTGGGTATAAAAATGCAAAAATGAATTATATATCTTGGTTCAGAAAGCAAGATATTTTAAATCTCGAAGTTGGCAGTACTAAATAAAATAACAGCACCTTTTACTAGGTTGCTTGAAGGGCCAAGCAATGAGATGAAGGCTGTCCTAATTCAGTGCCCAATGCTGAAGATACTCTATGTTAAAAAAAAAACAACAAAAACAAAAACCTATTTATTACAGGAGGCCGTGAGAAAAGCCAGAAATAATTTTTCAAATTCAGGCACAAATTAAGAAAATAACACCTAAGCTTCCTCGCTCACAGCATAAAGAAGAAACACTGGCAATACTCTTAATACCTGGAAACATGTGCTGCTCTCGAAGTTTTATTTTTTTGTTTAAAGTTCATGAAGTAAGAGGAAAGGGGCTGAGGAAAAGGAGGAGGAAATGAAAACATGGCAAATGGAATGGAAAGAGTTTGGCTCTTAAATATTTGAACAGTAAGATTTTTAAAGCAGCCGCACTGGTAGCCAAGCAGATTAAAACCAAGCTGCCTGCACATAGTTCAAATACAGTTTACCTGGCATGAATGAAGGCCGTGTGGCACAAGACGTCAACAGAAAGCTACATGCAATGTGACTAGTACTACAAATTACTGGGTCAAAATTCAGGATAAACACGGCTCGCACTTCTCACAAATCACTCAATTATGGTAGAACAGGGCATCTATAAAAGAGACCAACCCCTATCAGGCACCAACAGCATATCTTGGCACAAAATGATTAAGTGATTTCAGCGGAGTTATTTAAGTGTATCTCCCAAGTCACTCGGGTACCACGCTAGCTATGGTATCGATGGAGATTATCCTCATGACCATTTTAATGGACATACAGATTAGGACATGGTAAACGTGGATTTTCTGCCTTACCTCACTGCCAGTCACAGCATGTGCTCTAGGTTCCAAAGCCAAGCTGGTAAAGCAATGCATACATTTAGAACTTAAATTTCCCAAATAACTAGTTAGTACTGTTAAAGTAGGAGAACTGAGTATTTAGATCATGTTTGGGTTGTTCTTTGTTCTGATATTTCCTAGAGGGTTACACTTTGAATGAAAAAAACATTTTACCACATGCTCCAACTCCCTACCCCCACCAAAAATCCCAAAAGAAAAACAAAATTAAAGTTTGAAAGAAAAAACACCCAAACACCAAGTATAATATTAATACGAAGAACCATTATGAATCTTTCGTTAAACTGAAGCTCACACAAACATACAATCACAGATTTCAGTAGTTTAGGCTGCAAGTTTAAACACTATGCCAATATATACAAAAATAGTAACTCTAGATTCAAGAATAAGGGCTTTTCCCAATGCTAAATTCATACTCTAATGCAGCCTGAGCCTTCCTCTAGTTCCTATAGCCTACCTAATGCAGTTTCAAAACTGTATCAAGTTGATCCCCATTACCTTATGTATATATGTAACTGAATTAAAGGATGCTACAATTCATTTTTAGCACAAAGAAAAGTCTGCCCGAAGTCCATTTAAAATAAAGTTTAAATGATTTTTTTGGTTCAATTTCTATTTCTGCATAGCCACAGAAGTTTCTACTACCAAAGAGACTACTTTAGTGTTTTATATGATTATTCTTTTAAAAGTCTTAAACCTATATCAACATTGGTTCATGGAGTCCCATTTTCTCCTTTCTTTATCACAAGCTTTGTATTTTTAAAAGACCCCTTCACACAGGGAAAAGCAGTACTGAGCACCAACCAGTCTTTTGTGGTTAGGCTCAGATCTATGGAACTTGTAAGTAGTGCAAGCCACTGACTTTTCTTTGAGCAAAATGTGCGCACAGCACTAGGAACAGCTGCACAGCTGCATGGGAACATTCTTGTAATCCACAATGGTGACTGGGAATGGTTAAAACTGGAGGTCAAACACAATTTTATCTTCATAGAGGGCTATCACCAGCATGATGGCAAATCCAAACAGCAATCCTAAATTCTGAAGAATGAATTGCCCCACTGGACAAAAGCCATGTTCTTCATTGTCACCATCACCATGCAACATTTCTGGAAGCTGGAAAAAACGAAAACAAAACAAAACAGATACTTACAAGCAATTTTGTAATAATATTCTCAACTTTTTAAAACATTCTTCTAGTTTAAACTAATGGATAAAGCACAACTACAAATAAATCATTCTATTCAACATAATGCTATCCGTAACACAGATTTCACTCAAGCACTGACAAAGTTCATGCTCTAGCTGTGTAGTAAGTAAATACAAAATCTGTTCCCTCCTAAATCCCAAACGAATGCCCATAATATACGCATTGGTCATTTTTTAAAGTCACCATCCACCGACCTTGTCACTTCTGGCATTTACTTTATGCTGAAGTATAAGACAACTTATTATTGCCAATAAAATTCTCCAAAAGAACACCACATTTCCCACATTTGCTGAGCTTAAACTCACTGAGAACGTAATATTCTTTGGGGGGACATCTAATTCAAAACTGTTTCATTTCTTCACCCTTTCCTTTAAAATTCTCATATTCAACTGCTGACAGCAAGGACAGACATTTACAGATGATACCTAACTGGCATCTCTATGCCCTTTGGCCACTATTTTCCTTCCCATAATAGAGAAAATAGTCTATCAAACCTATCCAGCAGAACCGCTCCCCAAGTTATGCATGCTGCCTTCACAGTATACTCTAGGACAAAATTTAAAAAACCTGAAAGTTTCCAATACTTTTAAAGGCACAGCTCACTGAAGTTTATAGTCTTGACTTCTAAAGCATAAGCATATACCATTACATTTAAGAATAATCCATAGTTCGAAGCATAAATCTTAAGTTTTTATTTAAGTAAATATGATTTGTTAAAGAGATGTACATTATTATAAGCATAGTCTTTCCTCCCACACCTAGTCAAAATTGTGTGAGAATAGCTACTTCTACTTTTTACTTCCACTCTTTGTTTTCTGTGTATTGTTTTTCAAGTTTGCAATGAGTATCGTCAGATGATAATGAGATGCTACTCTCTTAGACACTAAGCTTTACTCCAAACAATACCTTGGTGCTTTGGGTTTAGGGAGGAGAAATGTAGTATTTTTTCTTTTTAATGTTTATTTATTTTTGAGAGAGAGAGAGAGAGAGAGAGAGAGAGAGAGAGAGAGAGAATATGCGTGTGAGTAGGGAAGGGCCAGAGAGAGACGGAGACACAGAATCTGAAGCAAGCTCCAGGCTTCGAGCTGTCAGCATAGAGCCCGATATGCGGCCTGAACTCACCAACAATGAGATCATGACCTGAGCCGAAGTCGGACGCCCAACCGACTGAACCGCCCAGGCGCCCCAAGGAGAAATGTAGTATTAAGAACATAATGCCTGTCTAGGAAGAAACACCATTATTCATTATTAAATAATGAGTACAATTAATCCAACTACCGTATCCGACACTGCTACAGTATATTTAACAGTCTCCTGAGGATCCTATTTAAGAATGACTTCATGCTGATCATCTATTTTGTTCCCAAGTCTATGGCAGCAGTGTGGAGGCTACTGTTCTTTTCCAGCAGAGCAGAGTAATTGTGACAGAAACTACTACAAACAGAAGAGCTGATGAACTGTGACTGAGACTGTATGGTCTACAAAGCCTAAATATTTACTATCTGTCCCTTTACCGAATATTTGCCATACTCTAGATTCAGACTAAACCAGGCGATTTCCAAACTCATCGTTCTAGTGAAAAGACTATTTTTTATTATATCTTTTCTCCTTTCCTCAAGTTTTTATTAAGACAAAAACTTTTAATTCTGGCTTAACATTTAAGCATACGTAATATACAGGACTTTTCTCAGAAACACCCCCTCCAGATAGGTACACATACCAGCCCGAAGAGGCACTATGCCTTCCCCACATTCAATTCAATCCTGAATACCCACACCCATGTCTGTTGATCATAAGCACAGCAAAAGCCAGCCAGTATCTCCTGGTATGGCCCTACAACAGCGCTTCCAAACTGGTTGATAAACAGCTGCTATCCAAAGGCCCTTAAAACCAGATGGGCGCTTATACCTGGATACCCTAAAGGTACCTCAAACCAAAACTTCTGGTACTGTTGCTATCATACCGAATGATTGTAAATGAATACAAACTTCCTCCCTATAGTCAAAGTGGTCTTTCTAAAACAAAAATGTGATGTCATTGTTGCTTAACTCTGTAACGGCTCCTCAAAATTTATAATTAAAAATTTATAAAATTTACACTAAATTCTCTTTTATAGCACTGTGTGTTGTAGGACTGTCGTGATCTGGCCAACATCTGATGACTATGGATGTAATTTTTTAATCCATCTTTTTCCATTTAACATTAGGAAAAAAATAATTACAGTGTTATTAAAATCCTAAAATGTATGTGGATAGTTTTCCCTCTTGGACACTTAGGGTATTTTCAATGTAACTGTAACATTGTAAATGCTACTGCAAAAAACACTTTAATACAGTTTTTTGTTTGCTTGCTTGTTGTAGTAGCAATAGTCATGATGGGTTATTTTCTCTAAAATATAGTCCCAGGAGGAGACTCACTAGTCAAAGGAACGATGCTATTCATTATTCTGCTTTCTCATATGACCCTTTCTCTTGCTTCTAATAAACTGTTCAACAGTTTTTAAGACTCAGCTCAGATCTCCCATTCCAGAGAAACTTCCCTAATTTTATTTCCCAATTTTTTAGCCAACATAGTTTTACAAAGATGGTACACTACTCTATTGTAACCCATTATTAAAAGAATTCTAATTAATGGCTAGTTTTCTCCTTCCTTAGACTCTAAATCCTTCCTGGAAAGATTCTCATTTTTTTTTTTTTTTTAATATATCTTTAAGTTCCTAGTATAAGAATTAGCTCGTTTTTCATTCAACTAATTGTGAACTACTTTTCTAGCAGTAAACGAAATACTACCAAAAATGCTTGCCAACTCAGAATGGGTATCCATGTGGGGCCCATAAGGAACTCAATAAATAAGTAAAATGTTTAGTGTATTATTTATAGATCAAGATCTAAGTCCAAAGGAGAAAAAACGTAGGGACAGAATGTGTAAAATGTTGGGGTAGCGGTTGAAATTTTAGATGGGATGCCTCACAAGGAGGGAGAAAGCTAGCCCGAAGAATGTCCACAGGCAAAATATTCCACATAGAGCGATCAGCAAGAGCCAGGCCCCTGCAGCAGAGTGTGCCTCCTGGGGAAAAGGAGAAGATGAGGTAAAGTTCAAGAAATTAAGAGAGGGAGAGGGAGAGGAAATGCACAGGAGCCACCGAAGAGTTTGAAGCACACAAGTGACATGACTGTTGACCCAGAATGTCGTGGACAGGGCAACAGCAGGGCAAAAGCAGGGAGAAAGTTAAAGAGAAGAAGATGGTGGTGGCTTGAAGGAGCATGGTGGCCGCAGAGGTGGTTAGGGGGTGGAGCCCTCCCAAGACGAGCCAGAGGTAGGGTGGACAGAGAGACTTGAGTCAAAGAATGATAGTCAGGGTTTTGATCTGAGCAACCAGAAGAATGGACTCATCATGTATGACAGAGAATCCCTACAGGAGTTGCTGGTTCAAGAAGTTAAGGCTGGCAGATCTCAAGAGCTGCGATCTAAACATGATCAGCTTGTACTTCTGTTCAGAGAGTCAGGGAAGCAGGTAGATAGATTAACTGAGTTAAGGAAAAAGTCTGCTAAAGATGTAAACATAGGAATTACCAGTCAATAAAAATTTAAAGCCGTGAGACTAAATGGAATTACCTAGAGGGCTTTCACCCACAGTTACAGGTAAGGGAGAAGAGAATCAGAAAACAAATTGAGAAAGAAAGACCTGGAAGGTGGTAAGCCAGGAGATGGTGATGGCAGGAAAGCATTTCGAAGAGAAGAGAATGAGCAACTGCAAAATACTGTTGAACAGAGATGGGATGGGGTGAATGACCACTGGACTCAGCAACATCGTGGTCGACTGGACATAACAATCTGGCACAGCAGTCAGGGAGAATACCTGATATGGCCAAACTCAAGAGAGACGAGAATTAAAAAATAAGAAAGTGTAATTTGCTCTGTAAGGGAAGAAAATGGTGGTTGAGGACTAAAATAGAAACTAGAGTTAAGAAAGTCCTCTCTCCTATCTTTTGAAGTGAGGAGTACACGAGGTTTACGTGCTTGTAGGAATGATCCAGCAGAGAGGGGAAAATGACCAACACGAGAGAGAATTTGGGAGAATTTCAGGAAGTTAGTGAAAAGAGGACAAGTTCTAGGGAGTGGTTTTAAGAAGCTGACCTCTTTGAGGAACACAGAGATTCCTCCGGTGTAATAGGAAAGGGAGTAAACGAACGGATACAGGCAGATGAGTAAAAATGGTGATGGGAACCTGTGGCAGGTTGTCTCAATGGCTTCAGGGTTCTCCATGAAACAGGAAATAAGGTAATCAGCTGAGCATGGGGACAAGAAATGAGGTGTTAGAGTCTATGAAAAGATAGGGAAGTGGTGAACTGTAGGTACAGAGCGTCAACATTTTTTTAATGTTTTTATTTTTGAGAGAGAGAGAGAGAGAGAGAGAGAGCGCACGCGTGTGCATGCACAAGCGGGGGAGGGGCAGAGAGAGAGGGAGACACAGAATCAGAAGCAGGCTCCAGGCTCTGAGCTGTCAGCACAGGGCCCAACAGGGGGCTCAAACTTGTGAACCATGAGATCATAACCTGAGCTGAAGTTGGATGCTTAACCGACAGAGCCACCCAGGCACCTTGTAAACAGTTTTTCTTTTCTTTTGTTGATACTTTCTAAATTTTCTATTATAAATAGGCATTAATTCTATCATTAAAAATTCAGGTTATATGATTTTGAAAGAGACCATCTACTAGATCCTACCAGGAAGAAAAGTGAACATAATGTTTGAAAACAAAAAGTAGGGGCACCTGGGTGGTTCAGTTTGTTAAACGTCCTACTCTTGATCTTGGCTCAGGCCATGATCTAACGGTTCGTGAGATCGAGCCCCACTTTGGGCTATGCGCTGACAGTGCAGACCCTGATTGGGATTCTCTCTCCCTCTCAAAATAAATAAATAAACTTAAAAAAAAAGTAATTAAACTGCTAGTTCTGCAAATACACTGCCTAACATATTTAAGATATAAAGGTAAAATTAAAACTATTTGCTAGTGTTTAGATTTACTAACTTTAAAGTTAGAAAAAATGAAAATTACACAAATCCCTAGGAAAATATACCATTTTCTGCAGAAGATTGGCTTCCCTAAGAAGTATTTCTTGTTTGCCATAAAACAAGCTCAAAGAATTATTTTATTAACAAACCACACCACAGTATTACAAATTTTAATAGTATAACAATTATCTCTAAATATTACTGATGATTACTTTGAATAGTAATATCATTTGGTCAAAAATTTTCAGCATCTCAACTGATTTTCAAAGAGGAAACCCTCCTATTTAATTATCTTTCCCTAATAGACTATTTAGGATTTCACATGTTTTAAAATGGGTTCCATTTTTAAAAATATTCTTTTAAACTACATCCAAAGGTTTCTTCCATTTCTGGAAGGTGCATTCTACTTACAGATTTGGTAATAATCACAAAACTATAAAGTATCTTACCATATCCACCAAGGCGACATAAAGGAACATGCCTGCAGTGATTGCGAAGATCCAAAGTGTGATGTTATTGGCATACTGACCCACAGCTGTGCCTATAAGCATGCCTATGTAAGCCATCATGGCAGAGAGGAGGTTGTATACAATTGCTTGCCTTACAGTCATGCCAGCTTTAAGAAGAACTGCAAAATCACCTGCAGTAAAGACACAATGTGAGAGTTTTACAATCACAGGATTTTACACACACATTTAAGGGGAAAAAGCAGGAAACAAAATAAAAAATTGATATAAAAATACACCTTTAATAACAGATTTTATTATATTTATTTTTTACTTAATTGAACCTAATACAGGCAAAACTTGGGTGAATCTCACAGGCACGATGCTCAGAGCCAGTCTGAAAGGTTATATACGATTCTATTTATATGATATCTCAAAAAGATAAAACTACAGTGAAGAACATTCCAAGGTCGCCAGAAACAGGGGTGGGAAAGGGGTGGGACTACAATGGGACTGCAAGAAGGGAACTGTTGGGATGATGGAATTGTTAGAAGTCTACAGACATGTGAACACTCAAAGAACTGCTTATCAAAAAGCAAAGGTCAATTTTCTGTAGAATGTGAAATGTTAAATTTTGGGTGGCTCAATTGGGTAAGCATCCCACTCTTGATTTTGGCTTAGGTCATGATCTCACAGTCATGGGACCGAGTCCCAAATAGGGCTCCATGCTAGGCGTGAAGCCTTCTTAGGATTCTCTCTCTCCCTCTCCTTCTGTCCCTCCCTGCTCACCCACTACTCTTTTTCTCTCTTTCAAAACAAAATCTAAAAAAAAACATTTAACAGTTTTTAAAAAAAATCAAAAACCTAGAATGGCATCTGGGTGGGCTCAGTCGGTTAAGCATCTGACTTCAGCTCAGGATCTCACAGTTCATGAGTTCGAGCCCCACACTGGGCTCTCTGCTGTCAATAGAGAGCCTGTTTGGGATCCTGTGTGCCACGCCCCTCTCAAAAATAAACATTAAAAAAAAATCAAAAATGTAGAAAGAAAGAACCTGGTCACTACTCTTTCCGTGAGCAACAATTAAAGCCCTCTGCTCTTATCTCTGCCCCTTTTCGAAAGAAAAATGGCCTAAGAACAAACAGAGGTAACAGACTGTAAGTACATTGTATGCTGTTTAGATTTATTTTTTCCAGGAAAAAAATTAAATCTTAATTCTAAAAATTCTAAAAATGTAAAATGAATAAAGAGACTCACACCTGTATGTCTAGAGTTGGACTGCTAGAAAAAAACAAATATTGCTCAGAGATATTACTAGAAGAATAAATACTGCTAGATATGATAGCCTTAAAGCTAAAGGGTAAAAGTCAGTAATTTCTGACAAACTATAACAAGCTTCTTTGTTTTACTAAATATACAAACATCTAATTTATCACTGAACACTTAGCAATCCAAGGTATTATATAGATACTGGGGCATTTCCTTCCCTTAAGAAGCAATTTCAGGGGTACCCACTGGCTCAGTCAGAAGAGCATGAGATTTTTGGTCATGGGTTTGAGCCTCATGTTTGGCGTAGAAATTACATTCATATGTAGAGAAACAAACTTAAAAAGGGGGGGGGTGGGTCTTAACCTTACATGATTAAAAATACATGATCTGTTCTCCTTTTTAACTCTTATGGTTATAAGGTTCTAATTTATAACAAATAGGAAGAAGTTAACAAATTAGTGCAAGATTATCTACCAATAGCTTTTAAACTGCCATTCTCTAGTTTCCATCTACTACTACTCTCCTTGCATTTTTTCTCCCCTCTGATCCTAAATCCTTAATTTTCCTGGTAAGTCCTGGATTCAAAAGCAGCTTTATCTCTTCTCTACCCTAGACTTTTAATTTTTTTCTCAGCTTCCTTAAGCAAAGAGCTTCCTAACTTCTTCCTCTATAAGTTTCCCCACCAGATTTTCACTAATTCACTCACTAACCATGCTCAGAGGGCAATTTAATTTAGCAGGGGGTTAGGTAATACAAAATGAGAAGTGTCTTTAGGTTATAAAATAAAGTGTTTCCTTTTATAATTTCAAAAAAGGGCACGGGCACATGACTGGCTCAGTCAGTGGTGTGTCTGACTCTTGGTTTCAACTCAGGTTATGATCTCACGGTTCATGGGTTTGAAACCCACATCAGGCTCTGTGCTGACAGCATGGAGCCTGCTTGGGATTCTCTCTCTCCCTCTCCCTCTGCGTCTGCCCCTATCCCACTTGTGCTCTTTCTCAAAATAAGTAAACTTAAAAAAATAATTAAAAAGGGTTTTAAAAGAAACACTAATACTCAAAGAACATTGTGTCATAGGTACAAACTATGTCGACCTTGATGCCTCCCCAGATATTACTGGATGGCAAAAGGATTTATTTCATCCTTGAATAGCAACCAAACAGCGTGAATTAGCTAATCAGGATTCAAGATGAAATTTTTAGTTAAAACTTTTTTAAATTAAAATTTTAAGGTATAATTCTTTTTTTACAGCATTCTCTTTTGGATGTAGAATTCTATGAGTTTTGACAAAAGTACATACCATGGACCCATAACCACCATCAAACTCTGGAACTACTTCATTATCCGCCCTCCGCCCTTCCCTGCAAACTTCCTCAGTTCCCTCATTCCTCAGCAACCAATGCCTATAGTTTTACCTTGTCCAGGACATCATATAAATTGAAACCATAAAGTATGTAGTCTTTTGAATCTAGGTATTTTTTCCTCTTAGCATAACATGTATAAGATTCATTCATGTTACAGTTTATATCAGAAAGTCATTTTTTTAATGTTTGTTTATTTTTGAGAGAGAGAGAGAGAGAGTGTGTGTGTGTGTGTGTGTGTGTGTGTGTTTGTGTGTGTGAGTGTGAGAGAGAGCTGGGGAGGGGCAGAGAGACAGGGAGACACAGAATCCGAAGCAGGCTCCATCCAGGCTCTGAGCTGTCAGCACAGAGCCTGACGTGGGGCTAGAACTCACAAACCGTGAGATCATGACCTGAGCCGAAGTCGGACACTCAAATGACTGAGCCATCCAAGCACCCCAGGAAGTCACTGGTATTACTACACTAAATACTCCATAGATGAAGCAAGTTAACAGCTGAAGGACCTATGGGTTGTTTCCAGTTTGGGGCAACTATGAATAAAGCCACTGTACACATAAACAGGTTTTTCTGTCAACATAAGTTTTCATATCTCGAGTAAATACCTATGAGTGGGATTTCTGGGCCATTTAACGAGTGTCTTTTTTTTCTAGCCTTCTAAAAAGCTGCATTCCTACCAGCAATTTCTGAGAGTTGTTCCACATCCTTTATAGCCCTTTTATAATGACAAATCCAGCACCTGTAATCCCATGTGTTTTCATCTGCAGAATTGCTTTAGTGAAATGCCTGTTCAAATCTTTTGCCCACTTTGTTGTTTTTCCTATTATTGAGTTGAGAGGTCTTTAAATATCCTAAAAGTCTCTTGTCAGGTATGTATTTTCCAAATATTTATTCACAGTCCTTTTCATTCTTTTTTAATAAAGGCTATTTGTGTAGAGTTTTTAATTTTTATGAAGTCCATTTTATTACTTTTTCCTTAATGGATCATGCTTTTGATGTTTTATCTAAAAATAGTTTGCCTAATCCAAGAACACAAAGATTTTCTCCTAGGTTTTCTTCTGAAAGTCTTATACAGGTAACCCCCACTTTTCAAAAGTTCATATTACAGCCACTTCACTTTTATTAAAGACCTACATTAGTACCGGTTTTCCCTAACCAAAAAAAATCTGCAGAGGATTTTTCCCTTTTATGAAAAAAGGCAAAAACCAAAAACAGCCTTTGTTTTGCATGAGCTGCTGTAGAGGCAGCCTGCACCCTGAGCAGCCAGAGTAGCCGCACCAAGCTCCTTCCCCAGGAACCATGCTCAGTGTCAGGCCACCATAGCTCTGAAGTGTGTGAGTATCTGTGCTTTGTCTCTATTTTGTGCTTCCATTGGCAAGATGTATCCTAAGGTATTGGGAAGCTCAAAAACTTCTTCATATAAATAGTAACTGTTTCTTAGCTTTAAGCCCTTTCAGCTTACAAAAAGTTTCACTGGAACACTACTTTTGGATAGCAGGGGAAACCTGTATTTTAAAATTTTTATTTAAATCAATTATCTTTTTTCAGTTACTTTGTGTCTACAGTGTGAACTTTTTTGGTTTCTTTGGGTTTTTGAAACTAGATATTCAATTACTACAGCAACATTTGTTGAAAAAACTTCCTTTCTACATGGAATTTCCTTTGTTGAAAATAAGTTGCCATATATCAGAGAACTCTATTTTGTTCCACTGATTTATGTGTCTATTTTCTCACCAATATAAATTGTTGCAATTACTGTGGCTTTATAGCAAGTCTTAAAGTCAATTTTGTTGTCCTTTTTCAAAATTCTTCTGGTTATCCAAGTTCCTTTCGGTTTCCATATTAAATTTTGAAAAAGCTCATTTGAAAAAGCCTGCTGGTATTTTGACTGGGAATGCACTTAAACTATAGGGAAAATTAGCATCTTAAAGATACTGAGTCTTCTGGTCCATAAACCTGGTATACACTGTTCACACTCAAGTCTCCTTTGATCTCTTTTGTGGTGATTTGTAGTTTTCAGCATACAGATTCTGTGTATATTTTGTTAGATTTAACCAAAGAGTTTCAGGTTTTTTGGTGTTATAAATAGCACTTTAAAAAAATTTCAATTTCTAATTGTTCATTGCTAGTATACTGCAGTATAAATTATCTTTGTATAATGACCTTGTACCAAGACGAATTATTTCATTTAAAATCTAGGGGCACCTGGGTGGCTTAGTCGGTTAAGCGTCCGACTTCGGCTCAGGTCATGATCTCACGGTCCATGAGTTCGAGCCCCACATCGGGCTCTGTGCTGACAGCTCAGAGCCTGGAGCCTGTTTCGGATTCTGTGTCTCCCTCTCTCTCTGCTCCTCCCCTGTTCATGCTCTGTCTCTCTCTGTCTCAAAAAAATAAATAAACATTAAAAAAAAAATTAAAAAAAAAAAAAATTAAAATCTAGGGGCACCTGGGTGGCTCAGTCGGTTAAGCGTCCGGCTTCGGCTCAGGTCATGATCTCGCAGTCTGTGAGTTCGAGCCCCGCGTCGGGCTCTGTGCTGACAGCTCAGAGCCTGGAGCCTGCTTTGGATTCTTTGTCCCCTTCTCTCTTTCTGCCCCTCCCCCACTTATGCTCTGTCTCTCTCTGTCTCAGAAATAAGCATTAAAATTTTTTTTAAAAAATGAATAAAATAAAATAAAATCTATCTTTGTCCTAGACTTATCTTAGTTACAAATTTCAGAGGTTATCTGCATATTTTTCTCCCTTTTTCTCCACCCACCTCCCTTCTCAGTAAGAACCTTGATAAATATTTGAAAAATAGATCAAAGGAATACAGTTGGGATTTACACCAAACAAGCAAATCTACTCATCTTTTGATAAATCAATATCCCTTCCTTTCTGCTGACAAAGGGTGTCATTAACACAATGAATGAGGTGTGCCTGCCAAAGCTGTTAATGTGATCCAATGCTGTAATTATGTTAATATCAACCACTGAGATTTTTTTAAACAAATACATATTTCAAAGTTCTTTAATTTTGCCTTAAATAATGCATGTATACACACGTATACATCTATATAGTAAATGTTCAGTTTTCCCTGAACAATCTAGCACATTATGAAAATTTATTTTGAAATTCTACTTACCCCTTAAATACGCATGAGAGTAAAGGGGAAAAATGGGATGGCACCATAGCCTCTCTGAGCTGAGTCTTAATAATAAGGCTACATTTATTTATCAAAATGTCACTTTTTTTTGGAGTTAGAACACACTACTTAATATCAAGAAGAGAGTTTGGATTATCTGCTCTTCTAGATTATCCCAATCTCATTTCCTCTTTATATGTTCTTATACAAGTTTTCATATAAATTATTTTTCAAATGCTTATACAGTTATTTTGAACTAGTAGGAAAAAAGTAGAGAGAATACAACAAAGTAATATTTCTACTTACTTAAATATAGCTAAAACAAGTTTGGCAAAAAACAAAAGAAAGGGTAGGAATAATTCAGGTGACTTCATCCGTTAACCCACCCCACAGCAAACATGCTATGAGAGACAAGGGTTTTCTATTTTCTCAGATGGTTTCAATTTCTGCATACCTCTTAGAATGAACCTCCCTGAGCTGTATATTGTTCGAAGGTTTAAAAGTTTGATTTTTCCTATTGCATTCCTAAGCACAAACAAAACCATCATCTGGTACGCACCATGCGAGAACTGCAATGCGTTCAGAAGAGGAACAATAAAACTTGGAATTACTAAGGGTCGCTTTTTAATGCACTAAAATGTAATTTAAACAATTGTTTTCCCATTTAGGGTATGACTTCAGTATAAAAATCTCAGAACAGTTTTAAGAATTCATAATCAAAAACTTAACTAGGGCCTAAGAGGTTTTAGATCAAATAAATTATCCTGGAATACAACGTATTATGCTGCTTTGCCAATATCCTGACCTATTAACCAGGGAGAAGTTTCTCCTATCTCCCTGCCATGCTTCTATCATATATTCTAGGGGAGTGATCTTTCCCTTGCTTGGGAGTTCTGAGGAAGAGGTTTCTAGCCTCTCTCCAGATTCCCTCCTCTCCAAATGAATAAGAGAGATAAATCAGAGTAAAGACATTCATCTGGGCCTATTTTACCAAAGTGTCCATTATTGTACCTTAAGGCAAAAAAAAAAGGCTCTAAAATCATTTTTTAAAATACTTTCTTTGTTTATGGTCATTAGACCACTTCCTACCTTGATGAATACAAAGGCCAAAGCATTTTCTATCACTTCCAGAGTTATGCTCTTTCTACCCTAGAGCCTAGACAGCTAGAAAATAGAGTTTAGGTCAATTTAGCACTGAGCATTGGGGGAAAATGCACATTTTCTTAAGGTCTCACTCCTTTAAAGTTCAACGTACTTTAAACTCATGTTTTCCCATCATAGCAACAGTAACATCCCAACTTCTGGTTTGTGGGGGTAAAACAGGTAGAGATTTGGGGTCCATTGTCTCATGGGGAGTCCTGGCCCAGGTAGAGTTCTATAATCCAGCTTTCACAAGAGCTCTGCATAGGGCCAAGGCCTTACCTAGCTATTAAGATATGTCCTGCATTTGTTTATGTGGCTATCATTCCTTGTATTTCATTGTTTCAAGGAGAAACTATAGAGAGAAAAAGGAGTAAGTGGCAGGAAGGCAATCATCCCTAATCTCCAAACTCCCTGCTGTCAATAACCATGAAGTGGCATGATATACTCCATTTAGGGAGCAGGAAGAGGGTAGGAAGGGAAGTTGAAGGTCTTCCCAGTATATTGTGGATTTTGTGTTCAGACTATCCAAATCTACTACTAAGCAAGTTCAAAATGAAGAGTGCAAAGTTAAAATTATTAGGCTATATGTTACCTACATATAAAAACTGACAGAAAGCCCTGATGTGTATTGCTATGGAATTGCAAAGAAGTATTTGGCAGATTATTCTCTTCCTAACACAGGAAAGTAGTTAAGAAAACTGCATAAGATACAGTATCTGCATACAAAGAACCTACACTTTAAGAGATAGGACATCTACAATGGATATATACTAAGCACCCAAAGAAAGACCTGGTGAAGCTAAGTGATAAAGTTTACACGAAAAAGTAATCCAACACATACAGGGCAGTAATCCTCCAGCGGGAGGGCAGTCCTCAAGTTGGAGAAAAAAAGCCTCGTAACATAATTAACTAGAGAGACAATCAGCAGGACAGGACAAGCCAAGTAGGAAGATGGTACAAGGAAAGAAGCAGGCTCAGGCATCCACAGCATATGTTTGGTGAATTATGTTTGGGTGAAGTGGAAAACATGCAACAGCAAGCACAGTGAGTAAGGATGAAAAGGCAGAAATGAAGGCCAATGGAAGCAGGACTAATGAATCTCAGCTTTTAACTTTATACGTAAGGGAGACTACTGAAAGACTGATTGCATGAGCAAGTCACTTTGGGATAAAGTATACGAAAGGGACTAGAACAGAGCAAAACTAGGTGTAAATACTATGGAAACTGTCCAAGCAAAAGACAACGAAGGCAATAATGGTTTAGTCAGGATAAAGGAAATGGGGGATGAACAGGATATAAGAACACAAGCTCAAGGCTGGCAAAGGAACAAAACTGTAAGTACGGAATCAAGACTTAGAGAATCAGCACCAAGTAAGCATTAATAGACTGTCCTGCTTTGAGCAGTTAATAATTTTCTAAGCAAATTATACATATAAACTCTACTGAAAGTAAGCAAATAAGGCTACTACCAATAAAAAAAAATTAAACACAGTCAAGTGATAGATGTTTCATAGCCAGATAAATTTAAGAAAAATATTAAACTAGCAAGAACATATGAAGAAATTCCTTGGAAACTCAGAATAGGGAGTTACTTTTTTCTTTCAAATTTATGTCATCTCTACATCCCCTGGATATTTTCTGTGAATGAATGCATGTGCACATCTAATGTTTTTCAACTTATAAGAAAAGATCAGGAGCGCCTGGGTGGCTCAGTTGGTTAGGCATCTGACATGAGCTCAGGTCATGATCTTGCGGTCTGTGAGTTCGAGCCCCGCATCAGGCTCTGTGCTGACACAGCTGGGAGCCTGGAGCCTGCTTCGAATTCTGTGTCTCCCTCTCTCTCTGCCCCTCCCCTACTCACACTCTCTGTTGCTCAAAAATAATAGAAATAAAAATAAGACAAAAATCAAAACACATGAAGAGAAATTTTAAAAAAAATCATTGGTAGATCAGTAAGTGCCAACTAAAACAACAAAGAAATATCATTTTATATCTACCAAATTGACAAAAATTAGTTAATGTCAAGTCTTGGCAGGGATGTGGAAACACAGGAACTCTCTGGTATTGGTGGTTAGAGATGGCCATGGTGGCTAGTAATACAGCACTTCTCTGGCAGGTACATCCCACGACCCATCAATTCTGTTCCTGGGTATAATCCCAAAAGATGTTCTTGTAAGAGTCTATAAGCGCTAAGTCTACAGATGTTCAATGCCTCATTATCTGTGGTGGCAGGAAATTAAAGGTGTAGTGTATCTAATACTAGGTGACAAATATGTAAAATGCAGTAAATGCACAACTCTAAGTACTGACTAAAAGCAACATATTAAATGAATTCATGATAACCTGGGTGGAGTTTAAAAGCATAATGAGGGGCGCCTGGGTGGCTCGGTTGGTTAAGCATCTGACTCTTGACCTCGGCTCAGGTTATGTTCTCATGGTTTGTGAGATCAAGCCCCACATCAGGTTCTGCGCTGACAGTATGAAGCCTGCTTGGGATTCTTTCTCTCCTTCTCTCCCTGCTCCTCCCCTGCTCATGTGCTCATGCTCTCTTTCTCTCTCTCTCAAAATAAACTAAATAAAAGCATAATGATTAGTAATATAAGGAACAGAATGGGAAAGGACATAATACTGTTTACATAAATTAAACATACATACATATAAAACAATACATTTTTAGGTGCATATAATACAAATTATATAAAAGAATGATGACATTTCTACTTGTCATCAGCCATTTTTATGTTTTAACCTCTCCAAAATTTATATGCATTTGTAACTGAAGAAGTCTTAAGATTTGACAAAATCTGGTATATTACCTAACTCATGTGGCAGCTCATGACAGAACACAGCTATAGAGGTACTGATTCCTCCCGTCAGTCCAGCACTGAAAGCTGCTCCTGAGGTGGGGGGTAAAAAGAAAATCAAGTGATGTTTACTTCCGCTTTTTCCATTTTCATTAATAAGGATAGGTACAACCTCTTTTGCCTATCTAAATTATTTTCATAATATATGAGTGACTCACTTATTTTACATTACACTTTTTGAACATATAGTGAGGTATAATACGTATATAATAACCAGAGAAAGAGCTACTCAGTGAAAGAAATATTCTCTAAGAAATTAAATTTTCCATTACATTAGCCTTCCAGAGCTCACTGAAAGCTTGGGAGTAGTAATGGTTTCCAGCATTTCAGCTTCTGAGTGGAAGGCTGATGCTAAATTTCAAGTCCTTTAAGCGTACGATTGTATTCGCTCTCTCTCATATAAATATTTATAGATACTTAAATGGCTACATCCTTGTCTGAACTTTTCTGGGTCTAGAGCAAAAATACTACAAAGTATTATCCGTCTGACAGTCTTGAGGACTGAGATCAGAGATATAAATACATTTGATTCCCTCTAGTAAATTCTTTATTTTTTAACATTGACAGCTACTGAAGATTGAAAAATATGGCCTCTCCTTTCTTAAAGAAACCAAAGCCTACTTCTGAGTGAAGTCTGGAAAAGAAAATCATATATTAATCACATTTAATATTCTCCTAAACTAGTAATATCAGTTTACATTAGCCAAGACTCTAATAATTTGAATCTGGTACAATGGATGCTTAACAGGTAAAATTTTTCTTCACCTTTTCAAAGACATAAAAAAGTACTGAACCCAGGACTGAAATTATATATTCAGGGATATATAAATGTATTTGAAAACAGAATGTTAAGGTAGCTTTCATATGTGATTATGCCTTGAAATCGAGTTATAAAAGTAGTATACTACAGACATTTGTTTACACATTAAAAGCAAAACCCAGTAAAAATATACCTTTATGCCCCAAATAAGCTGATCAAAAACATGACCATAGCCTCTGGAAACAAATCAAATGACCAGAGTAATCTATAACAGTGTATTTGTTAACCTCAAATTTTAATCCTATGTATTACAGTTTATAATATTAGTACTGAATCTGTGGTCTTAAAGATCAAACAAATGATAACCCAAGTTTCAAGCCCACTTACCAATTGCTAGCCCATCACTGAAGTTGTGGATGCCATCCCCCATGATTACCATCCAAGCTATATTAGCTATGCCGGTTTCTTTCAGATCGGACCCAGAATGACAGGGCCCATGAGAATGGTGAGAATGCTTGTGGTGCCACTGGTGGTTATGTTTCCTCAGCACAGTCTTACTCTCGTCATGGTGGTTGTGTGCAGCAGCATGGAGGTCATGCTCGTGAATGGTATGTAACCCATCACTGTGAGAATGGTCCATGATTTTCTCCTCTTCCACACAAAGATAATTTTTAGGAGGGGATTCTTGTTGACCTTCTAAATCTGTCAGTTCAGTTTCATTAAGTCGATCTTCAGAAATGACCGAGTCATCAGTTCCTATATTTATAATAGCAAAGGATATACTTTATCAACAAGCAGACGAACGCTTCTTTGCTCATTTAAACCCAGGCAGAACAGCAGTGTAATGATTAAATGAAGTCCCAAATAAATGTATAAAAGCAAATAAAACAAACATGTGCACATACACACAAAACAAACTGGGGTTCTGAGCATCCAGATGATGAACCAGATGAGGTAAAGGGGGGACACTGAGATCAACAGCAGGCAAAGTGGGGAGAAGAACTGGCAAGCGTGGAGAAACTGTGAATCTGAGGGAGGACATCACGAACAGCTGCTAAAAATCGAAGGGTAGAAGTTACTGCAGCATTTACAGGACAACTAAATGGACCCATAATTTTTTAGGGGAAGAAGGAAACTTAAAGTTACCCTGTCTAATCCTCTCTTATCACTGAAGAAAACAAACTTTAAATCGCTGGCACCCTCCAATGGCACCTATCTGAAAATGCTACTCAGAAACCCATATAAATGGTAACATCTGATTAAGTATTTTTTTTAATTGAGGTTGGCCTCTCACCTAGTTTTCAAAAACTATTTATTATGTGACAAACAGTCTACTACTTCTCAAATTGGAGCAGAGTACAGTTAGAGTCTCATCTGCCCCTTTTCTGCAGAAAATCGTTGGTACGTTCAGGGGAAACACAAGTTCAAACAGAAAGGGAAAATTAGACTAAAATACTTTATGTTTCCTTGACAATTGTAAGTTACCTCATCACATTTACCAGGCAACAGAAAAGCTGAATTGATGAGCAGAGATTTTAAGTAGGGAGACCACTCTCCCTCTTCCATATGAAACCAATCCCATATGGACGGCACAGAGACCTGCATTGCCAAGATCTAAAGATAACACGAGTATACTGCTTACAAAGCCTTTTTGTTTGTTTCATTTTTTTTCTGTAAAGTAAAAGTGCAATATGTTCCTTGCCCTGTGATATAATTAGTCCCACATTCCATTTTAATAAGGCTGAAATAGACAAGACAGTAAACAAAATCACAAGATACACTCACATTTTAGGAAATACAAGTTAGAAACTAATATTAGGGAAGCCACAAAAACAAGAAATTTCAAACACAGGCACAGGTTAGAAGCAGTATTTCAATGTTTATATTTTAAAAGTTTCTCTTTAGTCAGAACTGTTGTCTACCGGCAAGAGGCTTGAGCTGAAGCCAGTCAGCATCTGGTGTATTATTTAACTTATGATCTGAAAGCTTCCTTCCAATAGTTGATTCTTCTGTGTTCTGCTTCATAAACCATTTCTGTTTTCCCTGAAAAAAAATCTGGTATTAGTATCAAATCTGCAGCCACAACTAGCAACAATATTCACTTGTTAACATCTATGGGGTAAGTGGTAGTAACACTTTATTCATAAATTACTTAGGAAAAAAAGAGAAAAAATTTTTAGAAATTAATCAAGGGGTCTCATTATAAAATATTCAGCTAAATTTCTATGTTGTTGCTTTTTTTTTTTTTCAAACACTCAAAGGATCAACTCATCTACTTCAAAGTACAGAATACAGTACACAGTACTATATTACATGCAACCAAATGAAATGTGTGAAATATATTTAATATCTATCTTATTTAATAGTGTATGGGAATAGGAAGTTCCAAAAAACTAAAGCTTACTCCCTTTGAATTTCATTGTGTTTAATGCAATCTTCCATTTCCCTACATGTGACATAATGGGAAGGGTCAAATTTGAGTTAAAATCACAAACTTTGTAGTTTACTTCTGTGAGAATTGGGCAGTTAAATTTATTAAACCATAAGAATACTCATCTGTAAAATTAAAATGATAGATTCTTAGGATTAAATGAGGTGATGTGTGAAAAAAATAACCGACTCTTAACAGCTTCGCAATAAAGGTAAGTTTTCTTTCTCATCTAATCTATCCTCACTTATTAATAAATCCTAAGTATTGTATTTCATTGTTTAGTTTTAATTTTCCTATCTTTTAACAGTCTGCTTTCTTCTTTTAGCAATGTAACTGTGTAACTACCTCTAACAACTCCTCCAACTTAAAGTTCTATTTCCGATCTATGTATGTTTATTGGAACAAATAACCTCTTCCCCTTTAACTTGCTTTGATCAACAGAATGCAAGAAAATGATGGACCAGTTCTGGAACTAGTGTGAAACCTGACACCTTTTACTTTTTTACTCAAGGAAGCTAGCCACTAATCTGTGAAGAAACTCAGCCTAGGCTCTAAACAGAGGCCATGTGTGGGCACCTGGGTGGCTCGGTCAGTTAAGCGACTGACTTTGGCTCAGGTCATGATCTTGCAGTTCGTGAGTTTGAGCCCCGTGTCGGGCTCTGTGCTGACAGCTCAGAGCCTGGAGACTGCTTCGGACTCTGTGTCTCCCTCTCTCTACCCCTTCCCCACTCATGCTCTGTCTCTCAAAGATGAATAAATGTTAAAATTTTTTTTTTAGAAAAATAGAGACCATGTGGAGGACACTAGATGCAGACATACACATTCATGGGCCTCCTACCCCTGCCCTGTTGAGGCCAACCCAGGCCAGCTGAGTTTGAATGTAGTAGAGTGAGTGAGTGTAGCTGATGGTAGGGGGAACAAAAGAACTGCTCGGCTGAATTCTGCCTAATTTCCTGACAGAATTACGAGAAATAATAAAATGTTGTTATAAGCCATTAAATTGTGGGTTCTTCTGCTTCGTAGCAATAAGTAACAGAAACTGGGGAAACACAAAATGTTCAAAAGTAGTAGTATGGAGACAACCAAAGAAAAGAAACAGCAGCCATGAGTTGAAGTAGAAAGGAGAAAAGTGGGGGGAAGGGAAAACAAGCCAACCATAGCACAAAAGAGAAAAGAAGAAAATGTACAACACCAGCTGGGATTGTGTTCAACTGCTTTGGTTCAGATTGTCCTTGTCCACTTTCCTGAAAACTTGCCAAATCACTACCCTCAAAGCCCCAACTTGCTGAAACCAGTCCTCATCTGATGTATTAGTTAATGTATGCTCTGAAAGCTTCCTTCCAATAACTGACTCTTCTTTGCAGATGGTCAAACGTCTGTTCTATTCAAGGATCACTAATTCCTTTTCTTCAAAACAATGCCATACACTTTTTCATCTTTGGTTACTCACTGTCCTATTTATCATAAAGGAGACACACTGATTTATCTGCACAGATTCCTCTCTTTGATATTCTTGAAGAATTCCTTACTATTAGATACAGAGTACCCCTTTAATGGTGTTCCATTGATTTATCTAATCAAATTCCTTTAATTTATTTACTTCTTTCAATATCAAATTTCCAAAGAGCTGCCATGTTCTGGAGATTCTATTCTTCTACATTAGTTTACAAAAATAAACATGTTTAATTTTCCCAGTAAATTTAAATGCAAAATGAGATCAAGATTAAATTATAAAAAACAGAAAACATGTTTACTTTGAACTACCTCTTGAAAGACTACATTTCATACTTACTGGTAAATTATGCAGTCCCTAATATTCTGTACAATTAAATATGAATATTTGCTGCTTAAGTGTTAGCAGGTACACACAACTGAAGAAAATTGAGCTTCTCAGGAATGTCAAAACTTCTCTATATACTTTGCAATATGTAACTGTATTCTAAATTATGTACTCAGAGATGGACCCTAAAATACTTCTATTTCTTGAATGTCATCAACAATTAAATCATATTGATTCTCTCATTTAAATGTTCTGGGGCACCTGGGTGGCTGAGTCGGTTAAGTGTCCGACTTTGGCTCAGGTCATGATCTCATCGTTCATGGGTTTGAGCCCCCCTCTTCTGGCTCTGTGCTGACAGCTGAGCCTGGAACCTGCTTTGGATTCTCTCGCTCTCACTCTCTGTCTGCCCCCACCCCACTCACACTCTTTCTCTCTCTCAAAAATAAATAATCATTAAAATTTTAAATAGTTCTCTTAATCACCTTATCTTTCCTATTCCTCATGACATGACTCTACTTCAAGCCCCCATCACCTCTCTTCTGACTCATTTCTCTCCGGCCACTCTCACCTTGGCATCCCTCCTACCAACACTCCATTCTTCACCCATCCACCTTTCCATACACCCTCTGAAAACCAAATGCTGTTAGGCTTCTTTCACTTTTGATCCTTTCCTAGTTCATTCTACCATTCCTCAGATAATAATTCACTTGCACATCATCTTGACCAACCTTCCTTTGAAGGCACTTAAATATGGCAATACCCTGAATAAAATATGGCAATTAAAATTAAATACACTATTTGGAATATGATATGAAAGTACAGACAAAAAGTAGGGCTTATTTCCCACAGATTTATATAGCAACTGGAAATCACAAGGAATGAGTCATAGTTTTCACAGCTATTTTGTAGCTGGGCAAGAATTAGAATCACTCCCCCTGAGTCCCAGTTTAGAGCTCTGTTCTAAACCATATTTTGTCTCAAGGAAATATATACAAAATACATAC
The DNA here is from genome assembly GCF_023721935.1 of Panthera uncia. Taxonomy (NCBI): domain Eukaryota; kingdom Metazoa; phylum Chordata; class Mammalia; order Carnivora; family Felidae; genus Panthera; species Panthera uncia. Next base: position 39,152,620 of record NW_026057584.1, read on the forward strand.
ATATACAAAATATATACATAAAAATGGCAAAGATCAATGTTTCCTTGAACACACACCAACATCATAATTAAGCATGTGGCCAGAAAAAAAATTTTTTTGAGTTTCGTATCTCAGAAAACGGAAGAAATCATTACAAAGTACTTACTCTTTGCTGTTTGTAGTGCTTAAACATTCTAATGCAGTGTTCAATGATAAATAACAAGTAAATGCCTCCTAGAGCGACAAGTCCTTTCAATACGGCATCATATTCCTCCAAAAACTTCTTAGATTCGTGTCCATGAGAATGTCCATGCCCATGTGCATGTTGATGACTATGATCATGTCCACCCTGAGACTATTAATAAGAATAACAAAAACTTCTAAACAAGTAATTAAAGATGCTTTTTAAAATTTTGAGACTATAATCTGCTAGGACACACAAAAAAATACCTTTCAATTTTTAAAGTGGTTCTCTAAATATTATCTCACATAAATATAAGTAGCCTTTTATTTAATTTTGCTGTCTGTATTCAGTGGCCTGGAAAGTATTACATTTCATGGTAACTCTAAAACAAAAGACCACAAACTCAAACGGCTATAGGAGCTGACACACACTATAGTGAGAAAATCAAGCAGCATTAAGATATTAGGAAGCATGGGTCCTTTTTAAACCAAAGTGAACATGACCCAGATGTCTAACATTCAGTAAAAACAAACTAATTCACCTGCCAGTCACAACCTGTGACTCCCTGTAATCTTTTTCTTAAACTGATTATATTTTTATGTTTTTCTCTTATAAATTGAAGAAGTGATGAGACGCTACCTGTACTTACAAACTATGGAACATTATAAGTATACACTCACACATGTGTTTATTTTTCTACAGTTTAAAGCTTTAGCAAAAAATAAATTATAGAAATGGGTACTTTTTAATTGTCAAACGTACAAGTTCCACAATAACAATCTTAAAAATTAGAGATCTGGTCTTAAGTATTTCCCTTCCTTATAACATTTATCTGTATTTTTTCTCCATCTGCTAGCAGCCAAGAGAAGAGATTTCTAAACTTCTCAAAGACGGTAAGGCCATTTAAAAAGGTAACAGCTTTACATAATTAATACTTAAGAAAAAAATAAGTCAAATAGCACCTGAAGACTGTTCTCACTTCAATCAACTGTTCTTAATAGGCCCAGTTTTGAAATTTTGTGGCTATTCTTGAGGATGGTAAAAAGGGAAAGCAAGGGGTAGGAATAAAGGAGGAAATCAGTAAATAACATAATGAATCAATTTTTAAAAATTTACATTCACAGTTTAAGATTTATTAATCAATTTTTTAAGGCAGTGTCATATGGTATTCCAGATACCAAATCTGGAATTCTGAACCAATTCCTCTGAGTGAAGGGGAAGAGGAGTATACAAAACACACAAGTAACAATTCTGGGAGTGCCTGGCTGGCTCAGTTGGTAGAGCATCCAACTCTTGATCTCTGGGTTGTGAGTTCAAGCCCCATGATGGGTGCAGAGATTACTTAAAAAACGCAAATCTGTTTCCCAAATACTCCAAAGGAGGTGGTAAGAATATTTTAAAAAAACATTCAAACCTGTAATTTTACATTTGGAAAAGAAAAAGCCCCAGTGTTTTCATAATTTGAAGTAAAAGCAGTAACACTGTATCAAATACTAACTAGTAACAGATTTTAAAAGGTTGCTAAGCGTGGTACCAGAAGTGTGGGCACATGATACTATTAGAAGGGTCCCGAAATAGAAGAAAATAAGTGGTATTCCGGGAGAAAACATAAATGGCCCCATATGTAAGGAGCTAAATGCCTATAACTGAAATTAGTTAACTAAATTGTTAACTGAATATGTCAGCCTATTCTTGATCAAATAAAGATACCTGGGGCACACTGACTATACAGCACAATCATAAGACCACTTCTACATTTCTCCTAATGGCTTTCTTGATATAGCATACAGATAAAAATCAATGGATGGTGTATCTTCTTAAGTATTCATTTACAGAACTGCTAATAGAGCAATTTTTTGTAAATTTCAGCTCTACCCAGATTAAACTGACATATAAAACTGTATTTAAAGAGTACACTGTGGTGATTTGGTATGTATACGTTGTGGCAGGAAAAAGTAATACTGATGTAACCAATTTTTGTTGCTGTATTAAAACCTAATGACTCAATTTACTTCAAAACTATTGCTATTAAAACTATGCAAATGGAAAAAATACTTCATCCTATAGGCAAATACAACAAATACTAGATTAGTGTACTATAGTTTGCTAATGAAGGACCTTTTTAGCTTAAATATTTTTATTTTTGTTTTGTTTTTTTAAAGATTAAAAAGATTTCTTACATGGGGCAGTAGATGAAGAAGGGCGTCTCCACTCATTGTTCCTACAGCTAGTGCAACAAGGAATGTGAGAAGAAATTTGAAGCATCCTTGGTTAATGATGGGAACCAAGATCACGCCTAGCAAGGAAAGCAGGCTAATGACAGTGATAGAAATGATACCACAAATCCATGCTGTAGGAAAGAAATTAATAGTCAACATTAATATGACAATATAAGCCAAAAAGCTCTAAAGAACAATAAACTTAAGATAAATGAGCCATGGAAGATAGATTATCTTACCCTGACTATGCTTTTTAAGAAGTTTTACATTTTGGCACTGCTGTGTTTAAAAACAAAACAACCACATAACCCACCTGAACACTTTAAAAAAGAAGAAGTTCAGACCAAGTTATAAATAGTACCTTCAGTAGCCCATCTTATTAGAAACAGGGATTTAAAATGACTTCAGGCTGTGATTCACTCTTAATATGTAGACTGTCAAAAAATTTTTACCAATGTATAAATGCAGAGCCACAGCAATAAAACTATTCATTTAGAGAATACAATTATAAAACTCTCCTGTGAGCATTAGAAGAAGCTGAGTATCTAGTGTTATCTTTGTAAATCTTTTAATACAAAGTTTGAGAAACTTAATATACCAGTCCAAAATGGAAATATAGTCATAAGAGATTTAAAAAAAAAAGCCTTATTATTGGTACCATTTTTGCATTTCATTTCTTATTTTTACAAAGGATAATTCAATCCTGTCCCCTTGATACTATTTTTACACTCCATAAATAGTTCCAAATTCCCCTTGCTCCAATTTGGCTTTCTGTATCATTTTCTACTTTGTAAAAAGTACACTATATAATTTTGGGGGGTTTTGTTTTTTAAAGTATATTTACTTTGAGAGAGAGAGAGAGAGGGAGAGATAGCACAAGCAAGGGGGGAGGGGCAGAGAGAGGGAGAAGGAGAGAGAGAATCCCAGGCAGGCTCCTCACTGACAGTGTGGGATGCAGGGCTTGAACTCACAAACCACGAGGTCGGATGCTTAATCAAGTGAGCCACCCAAAGGCCCCTCACTATGTAACCTTGATTGAATCAGAGCACAAGAGAAATGTTTTCACAACAGGATTTGTGAAAAACAGAAGTGTGATGGAAAAGGGGAATTCTGTCCACATTTCTTTTTCGAGGCTATTCATACATAGATTAGATACCAGAAATAACTGCCAGTGGTTCAGGGGATGGGGCATGTTCATTTAAAAAGTGAGATTATTTTCAATCGGTGGCCTAAAGTGAAATAGAAATGTTCTGGCCTAAAAGTTCTGTTTAATTTTTATCTATAGAAAATTTCACTCAATAATAACTTGGTAAAGTTTTTCATCTAAAATGCTATTTTTTCTCATCAAACCCAGTAAGACTATAATCTGCTGAGAAATTTTACGTTAAGTGTTATAGTAAGGGAACAATGAAAAATGTATTTCTTCAACAAGGTAAAAAAATTTTCAAAGACAGAAGTAAGGATAGGTAAGGAAATGAAACTTTACTTCACCCACTAAATGCTGAGATTTATCAATTCAACTGTGTTTATACGTTGGACATTTTAGTCACAATATCCAATGACATTAATACTATAAGCTAATTCCATGCTAAGGTAGCTCACAGGATTAAAACAACAGGTCATCTACTACTAATGGAAGTTCTGTGATTTATTCTATATCTAACAGATAATTTCTGATATAAACACAGGTAATCTAAAAGTCCAAAAGAAGATAGAAACACACAGCCAGAATTTGCATTTAGAGTCTTTAATCCTTGCAAAGATTTGGGAACAAGGAAGGAAGAGGCAAAGGGAAAAGATTCATTATGAAGGCAACATTGTTAGTGAAACCAAAAGATAAGAACAACTATGGTTGGGACTATAAGGCACAAGGAGCTAAGGTCAAAAACTCTATTCTAGAAAGAAAAATATAAGGTCAAAATGTTGACTTAATAATGATGACCAAGTTAGTTTATCTCTGTGCCTCAAGCACAGGCAGGAATAATAAAGTCAGTGGGAGAGCCTGAGGAAATAGGTTGGAGTAAGGTGGCCATAGGTCTAAATTCAGGGAGCCAATAAAAGTTATTGGCCAACTAAACCAATAAAGGAGTGTCAAAATTACCACAGCTCTGTAGTTTCAATCACAGTAATGGGGAAAAAATGGACAAAAGATACTTGTAGTAACTAAATGGGACAAATTGAGGCTGGTAACAAATACATTAACCTGAAGATAATATGTCTCCTATATTAATATACAATTCTCCCTTCCCAAATATGTTTTTTTCTTACTTGGGCAGTAATTAAATTTAGAAGCACTTTATCTCAAAACAATCAATATAAAAGCAACTTCAATTAAGAACTTAAAGAAAAACAGTACTAAAAATGACTTTAAAAAGCCAGTAATTCATATTCCATGACACTCTGTATATGCTAATATATATGCATAGGTATAGCCAAAGCTATAGATGAGACCCAAATATAGTATAAAGAGTAAACAAATTTGCTAACTTCTCGTAAGTATTAAAAATTTGTATTAATCAGAAGTATTTTGCAAATGATGTGCTGGAATTAAGCACCGAAGCTGTCCAAATGAAGTATTTCTTAGTTTATTCCTATGTCCCAATGCCCAAGAAAATTCATATAATCTATAGATTAAGATGCTAAATTTACCCAAAATCTAGTTGGGTAACTGTTATTTAACCTGATCTTTCCTTTTTTATTTTTTTTTAGGGTAATATTATATTCTACACTGGGAAATATACATTCATTCATTTTTGGATTTGCCCTTTAAGATATTTGCAATAGAAATTAAATTTCTAAATCTTATTATAAGGAGTATACCATTAATTTGATATAACAGATATTTGAGATGGTTAACAATTTACACAAAATAATTTAACAAACTAATAAAATATTAGCATTAGGATCATATTTGAACATTTGAGCTTATTAGATTACAGAATTCAAGACCCTAGGGGAGCCTGGGTGGTGCAGTCAGTTAAGCGTCTGACTCCTGATTTCAGCTCAGGTCACAACCTCACGGTTTTTGAGTTCAAGCCCCACATTGGGTCCCACACTGACCATGATGCAGAGCCTTCTTGGGATTCTCTCTCTCTGCCCCACCCATGCACATGCACTTCTCTTTCTCTCAAAATAAATAAACTTAAAAAAAAAAAAAAGAATCTAAGACTCTATTAAACCATTATATATTCTTATAAGCATATTTACAAAAATCTAATCATTAAAGAGAGATGAGAGAAAATGTGATTCTAGTTCCTAATCACAAAAATTATATCTGAAAATGAACATTATTCTAAGCAAGTATTTCCTTTCTAAAATTCCCATATTAACTCCTGGCTAAGGGTGTTCTGAATGCGAAGAAAAGTCCTAAAAGAGTCTATGAAACCATAAATATTTTGCAATGCTCTGAGGTGACTTACAATTTCAAATGGCTTTTGGTTAATTAGCTAAAAACCAAATTACCAAATGACAAATCAACCAAAATTGAATCCAGTGAAAATCGATGTGCCAATATGATAGGTGAGCTAAATATATCGTCACTTAACACCAATCACAGACAGACTGACACATTATATTAGTCAAGTGCTTACACAAATAGTTGGGGGAGGGGTCTGAGTATGAAAGGGTGTGTGAATTCACATGTGCACAAATGAGTACATATCACATATTACACACTCCCAGGTATAATTTCTTATGTATCAACTCTGAAATCATCTTTCTCATCCACCCGAGAAAGCAAATCTGTGAACTAAGACATACTTGAAAGAGAGAAGCCAGTCATTATTAGAAAATCTTTAGCATTTCTGATATTTGACATCTGAAACTCAGAAAATACAAGAAAACATAAGCCCACAAAGGAGAAAGCCTTACATAAATCAATCCAGCATCAGAGCCCAACTTCAGGTGTGCCATCGTGGTTCTATCTTTAAGGGAATGCCATTTACTTAAAAGAAAATGTGAATGATGCCACTTCAGTCAGTGCAACGGTATCACATTGAGCTTGGCCAGTGGCTCCTCCAAAAGAAGTTGATACACACACACGCACACACACACACTTTAAAAAATAAATAATACAAATGCTTTTGGTTTTCTGGTCACTTGGCCAAATGATCGTCAATAATTGGTTACTGACCAACAACAAAAGCCAAGAATCAGAAAAAGACTAAGCTCTTACATTAAAGTTAAATAATCTGTATAACTCTGAACACCTTATATAACTTTTCTGAAATTAAGAGTTCTCATTTTTCCAACTAGAAGAAATAGATTTAGTATGCATGCTACCTTCAAAAGATTTAATGGATCCTATAACTTCTCATAACATATTTTGTATAAAACACAGAGCACAACTGGGACTATTATAATTATTCTTCCATATATACATTGCCTGTATTGACAGAGTTGGAAATTATTAAAACCATTTTCAAAGATGTCTATTATTCTGCCACTTTAAAAGGAGAATTATCTTTCCAATTCCTTGATTACCAGTAAGCTACTTTAACTGGCACTGTAATTGCTATCTTCACACTATATAGCTAGAAAGGACTTTAATAATCTACACTAGCATTACTCAAACTGTGTTCATCTAATTCTCAGAGGTATTCCAAGGGGAAGGAGAGGAGAATTTAATAATCAAAAAGATTTGGTAATACTTGGTTAAACAAGTTCCCTCAAAGCCTCCACCAGTTTAATAAGCAATATGAATCTCTGCAAGGGGAATACAATGTGCGGCATTTTTCTAACTCACTTGATCATGGAACCTATTAGTATATCTCAAGGAACCAGGATCCTCCTACAAAACAGGATTTGGAAAATGCTAATGTAGACCAGTGTCATTCTACTTTACAGATTTACATACTGAGGCAGAGAGATGTTAAATGTTAAATAATGTGAATTCACACCTACTAGAATGGCTGTTAAAAAAAAGAAAGAAAATCACATGTTGGCAAAGATGTGGAGAAACCGGAACCCTGGTACACTGCTGGTGGGAAGGTAAAATGGCACAGTCACTCTAGAAAAGGTTTGGTAAGTCCTCAAAAAACTAAATGGAATCACCTTATGACCCAGGAATCCCACTCCTACGTATATACCCCCAAACAACTGAAAGCAGAGACTTCGATACTTGTATGCCTGTGTTCATTACAGCATTACTCAAATAGGCAAAAGGTGGAAACAACCAAGTGCCCATCAATGCATGAATGGATTAACAAAATGTGGTATATACATGCCATGGAGTATTATTACTCAGCCATAAAAAGGAATCAAGTTTCAATATATGCTACAATATGGATGAACCTTGAAAACTATACAGAGCGAAATACACCAGACACAAAAAGACAACTATGGTATGATTCTACTTATCTAGAATAGCCAATTCAGAAAAAAAAAGACAAGAAGTTACCAAAGGCTGAGATTAAGAGGAAATGATGATTTGTTGCTTAATGGTTACATAGTTTCTATTTGGGGTGATAAAGATTTTTTTTAGGATGCCTGTGTGGCTCAGTCAGTTAAGCAACCGACTCTTGATTTTGGCTCAGGTCATGATCTCACAGATTTGTGAGTTCACACCCTGCTTGCAATTCTGTCTCTCTCTCTGCTCCTCCCTTGCTCACATGTGCTCTCTCTCAAAAAAAAATGAACTTAAGAAAAAAAAATTTTTTTTAATAGATAGCCTGGCTGGCTCAGTTGGTGGAGTGTGTGACTCTTGATCTCAGGGTTGTGAGTTTGAGTTGGGTACAGAGAATTACTTAAAAATAAAGTCTTTAAAAAAATAGTTTGGGCATGAGCACTGGGTGTTGTATGGAAACCAATTTGACAAATTTCATATATTGAAAAAAAATAGTTTGATGGCTGCACAACATTGTGAATGTAATAATCGCCACTGATTTGTACACATCAATGGTTAAAATGGCAAATCTTATATATATTTTAACATAATAAAAAATGATTAAATAGCTAGCTAAAATGGCAAAGTAAAAACTAAACCAAAACTCCTGTTAATCCACTGTTCCCTCCTAAATTAAACTACAGTATTTTCAGCAAATTCTTGGCCCAGTCATTTATTACTTATGTATTTACTTCACAGAGGTGGTTCCACATAAAGGAGAGTCTGTAAGAAAAATAAGACTAAACATGAAAGTAAGAAGAAATACTATTAACTCAAATGGCAATCCATCTTTCAAAATTTGAACAAATTGGGATGGGGGAGGGACAAAAGATTACCACAAAACAACATAAAATCATCAGAATATACTTTTATTTATTTCAGTGTTACCTAAAAATACATATGAGAGTAAGGTTAAAATATTTATGTCCCATCCAACATAAATTATCACTTAGGTTTCTTATTTCCTAAGAAATAAGGGCTAAGAAGCTATATTTCCCGTTTCAGGTAAATTAGAAATTTTCTAGGTATTTTCTATAGATTGCAATTATTCCATCATACCTATTTCATTAGCAAAACCACCCGCAATCTCTCACAAGTGTATGTTATAGATACATGTTTTCTTATACTGATTTACTGTTCATTTTTTAAAAGTAATTTTAGGGGTGCCTGGGTGGCTTAGTCAGTTAAGGATCTAACTTCAACTCAGGTCATGATCTTACGGTTCGTGAGCTTGAACCCCATGGCAGGCTCTGGGCTGACACTCAGAGCCTGGAGCCTGCTTTGGATTCTGTGTCTCCTTCTCTCTCTGGCCCTCCTCCATTCAGGTTCTCTCTCTCTCTCAAAAATAAATAAACATTAAACAAATTTTTAAAAATTTTTTTAAAAAGTAATTTTAGCTTTCCAGCACTAAAATTTTAAGTAATAGTCTCTTTACAACTTGTAACTCTTCTTCGAGGACAATTACAATCCTTTTGACCTATGAGAAGTAAAATTGTTTTCATTTTATTGTACTTGAAATATTTTCCCATGCTATTTATAAACACTTATTTTTAGAATTTGTAACATTTATATTTAAGCTTACATAAATGCTACCATAATTTCCTATGTATAGAAAAAAAGCAGGTAATAAAATTTTTCTGATTTCTAACCAAACTATTGTACTTTTAAAATCACAACCTGTTTATTAATATACAACCCCCAAAACAATAACAAAAACCAAACAATAAAAGGCATCTTTTCTAAAACTTAGGCCAACCAATGAAACACAAACTATTAAATACAACCAGCAAATGTTTCCTTTATCTGTACCCAAGATACCATATAGAATAAAAAACGTTAAATGTCTGAAACAAGCTTCACTTATTCTGCAAATTAGGTTGCTTAAAACGTTAAAGGTCTTCAAGCTTAGTTATTCACCAACTCCCTTTCTCATTATCTAGAGAGAAAATGCATTCTTTTAAAAAGAAGCGCTCATCTGTGGAAACTTTCTAATTAACTCGGTTCAAAGCATGTGCAAGATGGCAGTTTTCTACAATTTCAGCATTTTAATTGGCAGAAAAAGCTTAGCGGCCTATTCACAACCCCCCTTGGTAATTAAGCTAGGGTCAACTCCATGACTAAATGAGCCAATCTTGTGAAACAAACGATTTCCACCATACACAGTATATGGCATACTTGGTTTACAGCAGTCTTTGAGCAGTAATGAGGTGGTCGCTGTGTCACTATGGGAGATTTATATAGAACAAGTTAACCTTTCTTAATAGTGCAGCAGTCATTAAAAATAATTACTAGCAGGGCATTCTTTCTAACAATTATTAACATCTATCAGGACATAGTTAATTCAAGCTTCATTTCTGACAGTGCTAATAACCACCTGCAAACAACTAATCAATATTCACTATTAGTTATGTATTTGCTTTCAAAGCTAGTATTATTTCCTCTAAGGCTTTTCAGATTGAATAAACTATAATTTTCAATATTATGATGGTCAAGCATCTGTCAATACCTTTGTTAAAATATGTCATTATAACAAAAATTTAAGTCATAATCCAGAGTTGATGTAATAACAACTAGAATTTCTTAGAAGCCTTAAAAATAAAAAAAAATTTAAAAAGGCTATTCGTTTTAACTCTAGATGTGACAACCTTGTCAGTCTGTGTTTTTCCATGTAAAGAACAAAGTGTTTTATTTTTAATGTAAGTCAAATAATCTCAGGCCTAGCTTCTCCTTTCCCCCTGCCTCATTGAGAATTTATAAGCACCTGTGAGAGACTGTGGTTCTCAAGGTGTTTACTCATCTACAAAGGTCACTGAACATGTAATGAAGCCAGCAAAGGGAACATATTTTATCTGTCCAAAGACCAGAATTGAGAGCTACTAGGTGGACTTTCTCTGCCTTAATGACTGGGTATTACCTAACAAGACTATTATTCTTGGGTGTTTTTGTTTTACTGATCTATACTTACAGCAATACTTATACAAATACTTACCTCTACCACTTTCTTGTCTATGTCTGCACTACCTGTCAAAACACTACCAAATATAACTAAATTTAACTCTCTTTATCTTCCTGTCACACTTTTGCTAGCAAAGCAGACTTAAGAACCTTTTTAGCAGAAGCAGTGGAGACGGGAACAGCAGTTACAATTACAAGCTTTAGGTGGAGAATACTCTAGTTCATATCACAGTTCTGCTACCTGGCAGCTATGTGACTTTGGGCAAGTTATTTCATTTCTCAAAGCCCCCATTCCAGCAAATAGGAACAAAAAAAGTTCCCATCTCATGGGTTTAACAAATTAAATATCCTTGTAAAAGTATTTAGAACAGTACATGGTAAGGTTCTAATAAAGACTATAATGATTAATTTATCTATTCTCAAGTTATTTTCCTATTGCAAAGAAATTACCAATAGGTAGGTACCTATGAGACTTATTTTGTCATGTATTGAGAGCATTTTCTTTTACTTGAACTCTTTCAAGCTTTAAGGAATATCTATCTCTATCCCAAATAAAACTCTTATATATATATGGAATGTGATATTCTTAAACATGTCTACCATACTCTTGTGCTATGAAAAAATTTTAAATTCTGCGTTTTCCACCTTTTATCTTAACAGAATTTCTTTTTTGGCCCACATTCACACATATTAATTTAATTTAGTCTCTTTCATTACAATGCAACAGTGCCACTCCATCTTTGGCCTTTCAGCCAGAACTGCCTTCATCGTGATTTTGCACATGATAAAGTTCATGAGAATTCCACTCATTCTGAGAAGACTGTATTATCAAAGTACACCAGGCTGATAGACAAATGACCCTTGAACACTGTGGGGTTGGGGACAAACCCCTGCCTCTGCGTGTGTAGCCAAAAATCCAAGTGTAACTTTTAACTCCCCCCAAATTTAACTATTAACAACCTACTCTTGATGGAAAACCTTACCATTAACGTAAACAACACATATTTTGTATAAGTGTTACATATCGTATTCTTGCAATACCTGACTTTTCCTGAATTTCTTCAGTATTTCTAGGCTACCCGGTTCATCTGTGAGGTTTTTTTTGTTGCAAACCTCCAAGAGATTTTCTAATTTATTTATTGAAAAATATCTGCATACAAGTATACACATGCAGTTCAAATCTGTGTTGTTCAAAGGTCAACTGTAGTCATAAAATGATCTTCAAAGACTCATTTTCAACAAGTGTCTTTCCTCGGTTATAACTGAAAGCTTACAGATTAATATTAAGTAATTTATTCAATCAATATATCAGCACTTTTTGTTCAAAGTACCCTTTACCTACTTAGGCATTAGAGACGCTTGAGATGAAAGACCTGGTCACTTCCTTTAAGTAGCTGAAGTCCACAACAAAAACAGATAACAAATCCAATTATTAAAATCCCTCAAGATCTGTATGATAATGGAGATATCCAGAGTGTCAAGGAAGGAGATTTAATTAAGCCTAGGATAGTAAATAGGTTATCCCAGAGGGTCTAACCCTTGAGCTGAATTTTGGACAAATCATAGTAGTCCCTCTAGTAGAAAGGTTTAGAAGGTGAAAAGGCAGAGATAAAAGAGGGAAAAACAGTATAATCTGTCATTAGGAGTTTGTTATGGTTAAGGCTGAAAGGATATAAATGATCAGGGGACCCAGGCTGGCTCAGACAGTAGAGCACTCAAGTCTTGATCTCAGGGTCATGAGTTTGAACCCAACATCGGGTGTAGAAGAGCTTACTAAAAAAGAATGGTAAGGGATAAGGATGGAGAGGTAGGTAGGCAGGAATCCTATCCTGGAAAGCCTGACTGGCCAAGTAAAGGACTCTGAAATTTGAACAACATAGCATAATGCAGTTTGCTAAAATATAGGAGAAAAAAATAAAACTAGCACATCACATCAAATCTATGTTTTCTAGGGGCGCCTGAGTGGCTCAGTCGGCTAGGTGTCTGACTCTCCATTTCAGCTCAGGTCGTGAACTCACAGTTCGCGAAGTGTGAGCCCCGCACTAGGCTCCATGCTGTTAGTGTGGAGTCTGGTTGGGATTCTCTCTCCTCTCCCTCTCTCTACCTGCCCCTCTCCAAAAAAAAAAAAGAAAAAAAAAATCCATGTTCTCATAGACATTATTGCTTATAATAAAAAGATAAAGAAAAATATTAGAGATCTAATGAAAAATTTTGAACAGTATAAAGATATATGACAAAAATCATAAAAGCAATAATCAGAATTAACTAAATCTGGTAGATAATAGCATAGTTATTAACTGACCAAAGGATTTATCAGACAAACCTTAGCGTTGGTGGGATCTAACATTTATTAGGCCTAGGAAATGCGGGCAAATTACTAAATTTGTCTATACCACAGTGTCCATATCTGCAAGAACAAGAATCATGTAACAGCTCCCTCGTATAATAATGTAATAGATTATTGTTAAAATTTAATGGGGGGGAAAAAGCATGTGAAACACTCAGCACATGGATAGTAAAATGATTAAATACCCTCGGCTTGAATCCCAGTACTATCAGGGATTAGCTCTGAGACTGTGGGAAAGTTATAAGAACATTCTCCACCTTATAATAAAACTGCTGTTGAGTAAAAGTCATTAACTTTTAGGGGCGCCTGGGTGGCTCAGTCGGTTAAGCGTCCGACTTCAGCTCAGGTCACGATCTCGCGGTCCGTGAGTTCGAGCCCCGCGTCGGGCTCTGGGCTGATGGCTCAGAGCCGGGAGCTTGCTTCCGATTCTGTGTCTCCCTCTCTCTCTGCCCCTCCCCCGTTCATGCTGTGTCTCTCTCTGTCTCAAAAATAAATAAACGTTAAAAAAAAATTAAAAAAAAAAAAAAGTCATTAACTTTTACTTAACACTTAACACTACAATACGTGTTTGTTAACAAAAGTATGTTAACTATCACTAAAAAGAAAAAGTCTATGTCAGACAATCTCATTTGTATTCTAGAAAGGGACGGTTATGAAGTTATTTCAACAATTCAATCAAGAACCAAGAAGGACCTAAACAAAAGTTATAATGGAGTAGACAGAGTTGGAAGGTATTTGAGAGAAGATTCAATTGGACTTGACAACTGATTATATAAAGGAAACAAAACAAAAACCATATGGGAAAAATTTCAAAGACTTTCAGATTTTATCAAAAAACAATTGTTACGGTTTTAGGGATTCAGTAAGAGGAACAAACTTTTCATGGAGTAGAAACTTTGGAAATCTCAAGTGGGAGGTACCTGTGAACATCAAAGTGGAGCTATGTAGCCAGCCTAATATGGTTTGAAAAAAGCCTAGATGGGGTGCCTGGGTGGCTCAGTCAGTTAACAGACTGACTCCTGTTCAGGCCATAATCTCATGGCTCGTGAGTTTGAGCCCCACATCGGCCCTGTGCCGACAGATCAGAGCCTGGAGACTGCTTCAGATTCTGTGTCTCCCTCTCCCTCTCTCTCTCTCTCCTGCTTGCTCAATCTCTCTCTCTCAAAAATAAAGAAACATTTTTTAAAAATCTAGAAAGAATTTTAACAATAGTTTCGGTCTTTTGTTGAAGGTCTATAAAACTGCCCATGATGAATTCATGTGCCAATCACTGGCACTTCTGAAACATTCAGAGAGTTTAACCACACTGGCTTCCCTTTTTATTTCCTTACAGACTTAATGTTAGCTTTTTATCAGAGGCCCTCAACTCTGCTAAAAAGTAACTATAACACCAAATCACTTTAATTAGTGGCCCCAATATTTACATTTGCCCATGTAGAAGAATCCATTTTATCGCAAACCTACCATCTGCTTTTTAATCTAGTTCTCTATCCATAGCAAAAATATTCCTCCATAATACCAGAAAGGGACAAGTAAGCTGTATTGTGCCTCTTGTCTATCCCCAATCCTTTCTAAATGCTCATATCTAAGCCTGACTAAAACACCGAAAGTCACCCAAAGGAAGACAATTTGGAATTACAGTACTAATTCAATTACATTAAAAAAATAAGTAGAGAGACTATTTTGAGGGAAAAAAAACTTAAATCTTTCTTACCTGATGCCCCTATATTTGCCTTATCTTCAGGAACCTGATTTTTATCTTTATTTAAATCTTCAACTAAAAGTTTGTCAAAATGCTCAATACAAAGTCTGCTGTCGATTTGATACAATAAAGCAGGGCAAAGGTATGTAAATAAATCAGGTGAGATCGGAGAATTGGCACCATGACCATAGTATTTTAACAACTGAGTGACGTTCAAACACTGCAAGGGAATTGATAAAACAAATTAAGTAAGAGTACTTTAAGAAGATTAAGCAGAAAAAGAAATTACTATGTAATGAAAAATATTCTAAATATTATTTGAAAATAATCTGTAATACAGAAAACTATTACAAATAAAGGTTTCTTTTAAGGATTTATGATGGAAATACACTGAACTTCATTACCCAATACTTTTTATGGACTTCAGCCATTTTTCCACTCTAATACATGAAGATAATGACTTTCTTGGTAACTGATAAAAATCACTCACAACTATATTCGTAAGGGGTGAGAAGAAAAATCACTTTCCTATTCAAAGTGAAATCATCAATCATTTGTCAAATAGACACAAAGTACTTTAATAAATTTATATTAAAATATATCATTCTAGCCTAAATGCTAAAAGTAGAAGACAAGAGAAGGCAGCTTCATCCACCAGTACTTTTAAGGGCAGAACAAAGCAGACAACACATAGCAAACAAGTTTGGACCTATCATATGCAAAATATCTAAAATGAAGGCAAAGCAGGTGGTAGTGCTTTTTCTTTTTTCCCCCACACATAACACACTTCGGTTGTATGCTTGTTACTGACTTGCTACCTCATTATATGATTTTTTTTATGGGATAAAAAACAAAATCAAAACACACAAACAAAAAAATGCTTCTTCTCAGGTCTTAATGTGAGATACTACTCTATCTAGTGCACAGAACATTTCTAGAAATCCTAAGAAAATTCCCAACATGCATCAGACCTGTGAAGATATAAAACAACATGTTTGACTGATGCAGACCCCACAAGTCTGGTAGAAAGAATATGATAATGTCTGGTTATTATCAACAAAAGATTCTAAGATATTATCTAAAGTAATAAATAAATAAAAGCACTTCTTTACAAATACACTAAGATTTTTAAATATAAGTGACTTTATTTATTTATTTTTAAATAGAAGTGATTTTAAAATCAGTGTTTATAACTGCTAAAATCAATATCTGATTATACAGGGAAGAAACACAAAGATATTTCCGTAGATGCAAAACATATTTCATAATAGAAACAGAAACAGCAAAGGGTAGGGTCATTTTCCATATTAAATGGTGCTGCTTTTTATACATATGAGCAACAAATAAATTCAACTTTATTAATTGAATAAATTAATAAAAATAAATTTTCTCAACTTATTAAGAATAAAGAGTACTAAAAATTAAACAAAAATGTTGATATACCTTTAATGAAACAAAATGTGTATGAGGCAAATAGTTAAAAAAAAAATCAGGAAGGAACAAATCAAACGTGGAAGTATTTAAAAGAACATGAATACTTTAAAGGAAAACATAACCATCCCATTACTAGTGGACTTTCCTGTTATTTTATCTTTTTGCATTCACCCTAAATCTGTCAAAGGGCATGGGAGAAGATTAATTTTAAGGCAGCAGGCCCTCTGTATCATAAAGTGACATACAGAAAACAAACCTACCATATAAACAAAACACCTGACTTTGGAGCTACATCAATGACAGGGAAACATTCTGTAGTTAATTCATTAAGTTAATGATTATGTAAAGAAAATGCCTAGTCACTTTCCAACAGGACAGGTTGAACACAAGAGACTTTAATTTTCAAATATCTAGAAACCAACTGACAATAACAAAATGAAAACTTGGGAAGTCAAAACAAGTCATAAGCAAGAAAGTAAAATAATGAATGTGAGTTCTAACAACCTCTGAACATTTACATTTGAGGGACCCAATTTTGAGAATAACACAAGTGAAAATCCAGATAAAAATCTTTAATCTGATTTTAGGATCTTAAAGTATTTTGTTCAGAAACATTATCTGGAAATAAGTTTGAATACGATTGACTATTCTCCACTGTTACTTCTCTTTTTACCTAAAATAGTCCACAATTATCTGAGAATTATGGAGCAACCATCTCTTCACACCTACCTCATGTTGACGGTCATCTTCATTATGATCTTTGTGGGTAGCAGCTGAATAAATTGCACTTTTTTTAACATGTGGTGCTTCTCGCTTCCTAGTATGTCGAAGTTCACCTTCATTATCAGGATTAAGATCTTGGTGTCCATGACCAGGATCGTGACCATTATGTTCTGGAAGGCGTACGTGAGAATGACCTGGGTTATGTACACGATCAGGTTTGTGGACCCGATTATGTTCATACTGTTCACCCTGATCATGGTTGGGGGGAAAACCTGGTGTAATAACCTCAGAATTTTCATTACTTTTCTTCCCTTTTCTCTTCCTTTTTCCTTTTGGTAGCTTACTTTCAGATTGTTCCTGTGTTTTATTGGTCTCTGTTGAAGGTTCATGGCTAGGCTCCCCACGCTCACTGTGAGCAATGGAATCATTGGGAAAATGGCGAGTGGTGTTATGATCTAGGTGGTGATGCAAACAATGGTGATGGCATAAGCGATGATTACGGTCATGTGTATGTTTATCATCAGATTTGACAGATACTTCAATTGTCTCTTTCTCTGGATCACACTTATGGTTTCTTTTTGTTGATACACTAGTCACAGTTTGATTTTCTGAACTTAAATGATTGTGGGAATGCTGGTGGTTATGGGAGTGAAAATGCTTTCCCTCTTGAACTGCCAAAATATCTAAGTGAGAAACATGATCGTGGCCAAGATCCTCATGATTAATCTCAACAACTTTTATCTCTCCAAGGCCCAAGTTTGTTAAAAGTTTCTCCAGACCAAAAAAGGATAATCTTCCATTTTCACCATAACGGTCAAAAAGTTTTTCAATGTAATATTTTTTTTCATTTTCAGCATCCAGCACTGAAAATTTGCTTGACTCCGATTCTGTCATCCCACGACGATGTCTGTGATGTTCTTCAGAACCATGGTCATGTTCTTCATGGCAATGGTTGCAGTGATGGAAAATAAATGTCAGCAAACAAATGAGGCAAAATTTTGTGTGCATATGTACCTTCATTTCTATTTTTCCTAAAGGGATTTAAAAAGAGAGGCAAGTATTAGTTCATACTTAGACACATTCAAAATAATCATAAACTCTCCAGAAATTGCTAATCCACTAGGCAAATGTTTTACATTTCTTTCATGACTATAAATCATTCTTTCCTTCTTCAATGCCCTATAAAAATGGCCCCTTTTATCAAATGTGTACAACCCTTCAAATTAGTACAAATTGCTCAAGACTCCATCTATAAGACAATTCTGACTCCCTTTAAGCACAACATGTAAGAGTCTACTATATATTTATACAGAAACTGTTGGCTTCCTTCTTATCTGGTCCTTTACAAAAGTTTGCTTATCTCTGTTCTTGAGGTCCTGGGCAGTACAATAAGACAAGAAGATGAAATAAAATGATAAAATGTATAAAAACCAGAAAGATGGGCGCCTGGGTGGCTCAGTCAGGTAAGCATCCGACTCTTGGTTTTGGCTCAGGTCATGATCTCACAGGTTCCTCCATCTGAGACCCACATCAGGCTCTGCGCTGTCAGTGCAGAGAATGCTTGGGACTCTCTCCCCCTCATTTTATGCCCCTCCCCTGCTAGCACTCTCTCTTTCTCTCGAAAGAAAGAAAGAAAGAGAAAGAAAGAAAGAAAGAAAGAAAGAAAGAAAGAAAGAAAGAAAGAAAGATGTCATTATTCACAAATTGTAGGATTGGGTATATAAAAAATCCAAAAGAATCTATAAAAATTAATAAGTTAATTCAGTATAATTGCCATATATAAAGACAATAACCTAAAATCAATTTTACTTCTATATACTAGCAATAATGAGAAATTAAAATTAGAAAACAGTATCATTTACAGTACCAAATGACTAGGAATAAATCTAGCAAAAGATGTGCAAGACCTTTACATAAATGAAAGATCACATATTACTGAGACAAGTGAAAGACCTAAATAAATGACTATATCATATTCATGACTGGATGTTATATAGAGCCAAAATAATGTCAATCAAAATCCCAAAGGAAACTGAAAATTGATGAGGTACTTTTTATAGTTATGTGGAAATAGTAAAGTCCAAGAATGACCAAGACATTCATGAAGAACAAGAACACTTACTCTATCAGCAACTAAAGACAGTGTGGCATTTGATGGAAGAACAAATAAATATACCTAACAAACAAAGAACAGTCTAAAAATAATAAAGATTCTCTCTTCCTTGATGCTTGGTCAACTCGATTTCCATCTGAAAGAAAAAATAAAACTTGACTCCTACTTCACACTATATGTAAAATCAATTCAGACAGATTATAAACCTAAATCTCAAACAATAAATGTTAAAGCAATAGAGTGTCCAGAACTGTGCTGTTCAATATGGTAGCTACTACCCACAGATGGCTACTTACATTTAAACTACCTACAATTAAAAATCTAGCTTCTCAGGGGCACCTGGGTGGTTGAGTCGGTTAAGTGTCAAACTCTTGGCGTCAGCTCAGGTCATGATCTCCTGGTTCGTGGGTTCAAGCCCCAAGTCAGGCTCTGTGCTGACGGTGCAGAGCCTGCTTGAGATTCTCTCTATCCCTCCCCTGCTCACACTGTCTCTCAAATACAAAAACAAACAAACAAAAAAATTCAGCTTCTCAATCACCCTCACTACATTTTCAATGCTCAATGGACACTTTCAGCTTATGGCTACTATACTGGATAGTATAGATATAGAACATGTCCATCATCACAGAAAGTTCTATTGGATAGCACACTTCTAGAACATAGAAATGCAATGTGAGTCAATTATGTAATTTTAAAATTTTCTAGAAAAAGGTCATTTTCATATTTAACTCCCTATATATGCAAAATGTGATTTCAACATGTAATAAATACAAAAACTATTAATGTGATTTTGATATTCTTTTTTAATATTATGTTCATTGAAATCCAGCATGCATTTTACACTTACAGAACATCTTTACTCAGACTAGCCACACCTCAAGTGTTCAATAACCACATGTGGCTACTGGCTACTGTCCTGAAAAGTGTACAACTAGAACATTTATTCAGCAAACTACCATTAAGACCTTCAAGATAGAGGACAAAACTTAAGAGACTCTTAAGCATGGAGAACAGAGAGTTACTGGAGAGGTTGTGGAAGCAGGGATGGGCTAAATGGGTAGGGGCATTAAGGAATCCACTCCTGAAATCATTGTTGCACTATATGCTAGCTAATTTGGATGTAAATTAAAAAAATAAAATTAAAAAAAAAAACTGTAGACTATGTTAGCAGGTAGTAAGGAAACTGAAGAGCAGAGCAGGGTAAGGGCATAAGGAGTGCATGTGGGGGCAGGGATGGCCGCCAGTTTTGATATGGTAATCCAGGGGCCAGATCGAGAATGTAGCATTACCAACTTGAGATCATACTGTTTTACAGGCTCTTTCTGCCACTTATTAAATGGTATTTCCCCATGCCATTAAATATTCTTTTGCAATATATATACTAAAAAAAAAGACCTTCAGGATAGAACATAAAAAACATTATAAAGGGAAAAACAATAAAGTATAGTACAATTAAAATTAAGGTCTGTTCATCAAGAGATTTCATCAAGAGATGAAAAATGGCAAGCCACAGATCTGTAAAAAAAAAAAAAAAAAGGGGGGGGGGGGGGGGGGTGCTTGGCTGGATCAGATGGTAGAACATGCAATTCTTGATATTGGGGTTGTGGGTTTGAGCCCCATGTTGGGTGTAAAGATTACTTAAAAATAAATCTTAATAATAAAAAAAGGCAAGTCACAGATCGAGAAAAGATTATCACCATGTTACCAGTCAAGAATATATAAGGAATTTCCACAAGGCAACATGAAAATTATGTGACAAGTCAATGGAAAAATAGGCAGGAAGTCTGAACAGGCATTTTGTAAGAAGACAGCCAAATTACTAAGCATATGAAAAGATTCTCAACTTCAGTAGTTATCAGAGAAATACAAATGAAAATCACACTTGGGTATTACTATATACCCACCAGAATAAATAAAATACAAATGGTGTAGGTAATGCACTGCTGGTGGGACTAACCATACATTGGTATCTTTTGGAAAAATGTCTGACAGATCCCCCAGAAGTTAAACATAAGCATATCCACTCACACAGCAATTCTACTCCTGGGTATATGTTCAACAGAAATGCATACACAGTGACACCAAAAGACATGAACATGAAAATTAACACAATCATCATTTATCATAGCTTAAAACAGGAAAAAAAAAAGGCCAAATGTTCATCAACAGAATAATCTTTCAACAGAATACTATACAGGAATGAAAATGAAATTACAGCTTCACACATTAACACAAATAAATCTCACAAACATGAGATTGTACAAAAGATGGCAATCACTAAAGAGACCGTAGTGTATAATTCTATTTATATAAAGTTAAAAATGAGTAAAACTAAACCAAGATAATGATTTTTTTTTTCCTTAGAGATTTTACTCTGAAGTAATCTCTATACCCAATACCCAACATGGGCCTGAACTCATAACCCTGAGATCAAGAGACGCATGCTGTACCGACTAAGGCAGCTAAGGTACCCCAACAATGACTTTTTGAAAGGTAGGTAGAGGGCAATAATTGGAATAGGAAAGTGAGGTAACTGAGTAATGGTTACACAAATATGCTTACTTTGTGATAATTCATTGTATTTATACTCTGTGTACTTTTCTATATACATAATGTATTTAAATGAAAAAGCTTTCTGGGGCGCTGGGTGGCTCAGTCGGTTGAGTGTCCGACCTCAGCTCAGGTCAGGATCTCGCAGTTTGTGAGTTCGAGCCCCGTGTCGGGCTCTGTGCTGACAGCTCGGGGCCTGGAGCCTGTTTCCGATTCTGTATATCCCTCTCTCTGCCCCTTCCCCGCTCATGCTGTCTCTCAAAAAAAATGAATGAATGTTAAAAATAAATAAATAAAAAAGAACTACCTTAAGACAGGATGCTTTGGTTATATAAATAATAGAACACTAAAGGAAAATTTCACATAAAAAGCTGGGAGAAATGGGTGGTTCCAGGATTATTGCATGATCAAAAACTCAGGCTCTCAGGTTTGTCCCTGCAGTCTCAAGGAACTGCTATTGCTACAACCATTCTATCCTCGTACAACTATATTCAAAACTGGAGGATTTCTCTTCATGTCTCTTCTTACCCAGGGAGAAAAATCTTTCCCTAAAGTCTATCCCAGATTTCTCTTTCCATATATTTGAACAGGACTGTACGACATACCCATGCCAAAACCTGTAACTGGTAAAGGAAGAAATTACTATGATTGACTTAGACAAACATATTCATTCCCTTAGGAATGGAAAGATCTCTCTCTCCTACATATTGAGAGGAAGTGCTCACAGAACATGGGGACTTAACAGCAAGTTTAAAAGGAGGTAAGATAAAGAATGGCAGTCAATTATGTAATCATTAGTGCCTGCCACAAACCTACATGCCCATCAGTGGAAGAACAGATAAAATAAATGTGGTATATTTATGTCATTAAAACTTACACTGCAGTTATATAAATGTACGAACACGAAGGAATATATAACATGCACAGATCCCAGAAACAATTTATAAATTACAAAAAGATACATGTCCTATCACTTAAACACAATTAAAAACATGCAGAACATCTTACTTTTAGGGTGTATATATACAGGTAGCAAGAACCTATCATGGGGATGATTACACTCTGGAATGGTTACTTTTCAGGAAGAGGAGGGGAGTCAAATGCACTGCATTGCATCTGCAGTTTTATTTCTTAAGAAGGGAGGAGGGGGCCTGAAACACGGTCACAAAACACTTACTTTTGTTAGAGGAGCATAATGGGATTTAGGTGATATTCTTCAATGTAGTCTTAAGTTTGAAAGGATTTCACATAACTTCTCTCCATGTAACCAAAGTATGGTTGTAGGAGCAGAAGTAGCATCACGGTCACCTTGGAAGTTGTTAGAAATGTTAATCCTTGCACCCTACACAGACCTACTCAATCAGGAACTCTGAAGGTAGGGATCAGCAATGTTTTATCCAGTCAATGAGTCAGATGGCTAAGGCTTGAGAACTACAATCAATATAAATAAATCAAACATTCCCATTTATTTAATATGATACTTCAGTCAAATGAATGTTACAGTTTCCCAAATAAATTAGATAGAATTATGTGACAGATGTGGCTTAAGAATTTTAAAGAACAATTAGCCTATAATGTTTTTTAACTGCCAAACTACATTAAGTTTGATTTTTTATTTTTTAATCCAAACACATCAGTTTCTCATATAGTCTCATGGATAAAATCACCATTTAAAATATATTAATTTTACTTGTGCACTAATGAAAAGGCATGAGTAATGAAGACAATCACTATTAAGCAGAAAGAGGACAGTTATACTCCCTGCAGTTTACTTTGATTTTCCACTAGAAGATGCTAGTGAAAGAGGACATTTTTAGTCAACGTTGCTCCATTCATCAGATATGTAAATGTCTTGTGGTTTATTCAGTGCATATGATCTCTGTCAACAGGTACCAGTGGTGGGAATAAAACCTACATGTATTCTGATCAGGCAACATCAAATAAATGACTCCATGTGTCGCTAGACAAGCTCGTATGCCCAAAGCACAGCAAAGCCAATCACTGAAACAACAAGTATACAGCAAGGAAAGGGTTTATTTGAGAAGCAAACAAGGAGACAAGAAGATGGGAGAGCAAGCCTCATTCAGGGATGTTTAAAGGCAAACAAAAAAAGGTCTGGGTAAAAAGCTGCAGCTGCACTTACTAGTCCTGTTAACCTATGGTTACTTGTTTCAACCCCATTGTCTTTTTACCATTCCTCGTTCTCAAGGGAACTAGGACCATGACCACTCTAGTTATTTCTAACTGAAATGTGGCAAAGACCGGAGTTAGTAGACTAGAACCTTTCTGCACTCATTTAGAAATATTCTTTAGTTCCAACATTCCAACTGAAACCCAACATTCTGCATTACCAAGACTTTTTGTACTTTGGTTCCCTTAGCAACATATTCCTATCCACATACAAATTGTAACCTAGGGATGCACAAAGCACTCCTGTTAATTCAGGAGGATTAATAATTTCATTCTGCAGACTCACTGGAGGTATCATTTGAAACCAAGAAGTATGGTTAATTGAATGACTTGATGAACCTGACTCTAAGTTGATGGAGAGCGTCAAATTACATGAAAGGAGCAAAGAAAGGTTAGTTATAGGCATTATTACTGGGTTGCTGTGGTGGTACTCTGTGCTGGGTTCAGGATGGTATATCCAACAGTGAGAAAGACTGCCAGCCTTGACCAACGTCGGAGAAATCCTAATGGTGGAATTATCTTTCCAAGCTTGAGAGGTTGCAAACACTTGAAAATACAAAATATTGATAACCAAATGTCCTAACTAGTAGTTTTAGGTCTTTCAGAGGCTCACTGATCCAAGGAGCGTTCTTTTCAATGTTCTCCTTGCCAACAGGGTACAGGGAACCTGTGGATTCTTATGGAACCAGCTTCACTTGAGTGATAAATACATGGCTTAACTCCCTTTAGTTTCACTGAAGAATGGATGGTCAACAGCACTGCAGAAGGTCCTGTCCAACAAGGTCCTCTGAGTGCTTCTCTTTATTAACACCAAGTCTCCAGGTATCACGTGGTATAAGTGAACATCTGTGGGGTACACATCAACCTGCTGGAAGCAAACTTATGTATATCGGTTAAGTATTTCCCAAATATTGAACATACCTGATAGTATCCATAGTGTTCCCATCAGGAACTCTTAAGTCATAAAAAGGATGTAGAAAGGGTCTTCCATACAACATTTCATAGGGGCTTAAGCCAAGCTTATTGCTAGGGGCCACTCTTACCCAAAGCAGGGCAACCCACAAGACTTTTTCCCCCAAGTTGAATTGGTTTCTCTGCAAATTTTTGCCAAGGTTCTTTTAAGCATATGGTTCATTTTTCTGTTTTCCCAGCTGATTTTCTGTTTCTGCATGAAGCATGTAATTTTCATTATTTAATGCCCAGGGCACTGGACACTGCTTATGTGACTTTCACCACAAATACCACTCCATTGTCGCTCTAAATTGTTAGCAGCAATCCAAATCTAGAAATGATTTTGTTTAGCAGTGTTTTGATAACTTCCGATGCCTTCTCTGAATGGCATGGAAAAGTTCAACTCAACTTGTAAAAGATGCCTACAAATATTAGCAAATATCAAAAATCACTTGTTGTTTGTAGTATCATAGTAAAGTCTACCTGCCAGTCTTCTTTAGGTTTGATAACTCTTAAGTGGTACACCTTTTAGAAATGGTGGGGGCCCAGTCTTATGATTGTTTTCATCACAAATGTCACATTTTGGACTTTTTGATGGTTCTCTAAAGATTGGGACCCACAATGTACTTCTGGATCCACTGAAAAGTAACAATCTCACCCATGTGGGGTGCTTTCGTGAATATGACTATTTTTTCCATGAGATGTTCTGGGATAAGGATTATCTCCTGTTCATTGTATTTCCAGCTGGCTTTAATGCCAGTAATGTGTCCAAAATCCCATTCTCCACCTCTTTTAGGTCTTCAGAAGAGTACTGGGGTTGATACTTAGTTAAGTCTATGTCTCGTACTAAAGCCATTACAGAGGGTTTTGGAATCTTTCTGAGGTGCCAGCTTGGCAGCTTGATAGGCCCACCTGTTCCCTTGAGCAATCAAGCAGTCTAATTTCTGGTGATCTTGGCAATGAATAATAGCTGATAGGTTACCACTGCATCCAGTGTTCTTCTTTATCCTTGATCCATAAAACTGCTTCTGTGAACATCTTAAGATCTGGATGTTCCAACAGCAGATCTGTCAAATGAGGACAGCTAGAATAAACTTGCTCAATTATCTGTATATCTCTGGTGATCTGAGTGGCCCATACAGTAACAGGCATGAAGACTGTCTAAACATGAGCTGTTGTGGCAATTTTCTCTGAAGTATACCTCAAAGTGTCTAGCTTCAGTTTGCAGGGCTTCGGAAAAAAGGGGCAGTTTTAGTTCTCAATGATTCCAAGTGAAGAGAAAAGGAGAAAATTAGAAATGTTAGTTTGGAGGGTCTTAGCCAGACATTTGAGAAAAACAGAAGAATTCAGGATCCAGACCAGTTTTATAGGAAAACAACAAAGATAGTTAATCAGAATTGGAATCTAACATCCACCAAGGTGCACTACTGAAACATAACTTCTCTCTAAAGTCACCCTCATCTCCACAAAAAACAATGCAGTTTTCTCACTAGTTCTGGGAATTCTTGGTTTAATTTTATGATCTCTTAAAGGTATCAGGTATTTGTCATTACAATGCAATTAACAAGGAAATTCTGGGACACGTCGGTAATTAAAATTACAAGTGATGACATTATATGAGGATAGATGAAAACATTCACTAGGAATTTTACATAATTTCTGGAACAGCTATAGCACTTACCTATACAATATAACCTAAGAAGGTTTATCATCTTCTTTGATAATGCTTCTCATGTACTTTGATATACCAAATAAACTAGACTCAGTCAAAAAGACTTCATTTAGAAGTTGAATTTGGGGGGGGGGGGCACCTGGGTGGCTCAGTCAGTTGAGCATCTGACTCTTGATTCTGGCTCAGGTCATAATCTCAGTTTGTGAGACTGAGCCCTGCATCAGGCTCTGTGCCGAGTGTGAAGCCTGCTTGGGATTCTTTCTTTCTCTCTCTCTCTCTTTCCCCACCCCCCACTCCCCTACTTGCAGGCACATGCACTCTCTCTGAAAGAAAAGAAAAAAGGAAAGGAAGGGAAAGGAAGGGAAAGGAAGGGAAGGGAAGGGAGTTAATTACTTGAATTTGGGAAAATAGAAATATCAGGTTTTCAAGAAGACGCTTAAAATAGGATTACAGATCTGGGGCACCTGGGTGGCTCAGTCAGTTAAGCGACCAACTTCAGCTCAGGCCATGATCTCACAGTTCGTGGGTTTGAGCCCTGCGTAGGGCTCTGTGCTGACAGCTCAGAGCCTGGAGTCTGCTTCAGATTCTGTGTCTCCCTCTTTCTCTGCCCTTCCCCTGCTTGCACTTTGTATACCTCTCAAAAATAAACATTAAAAAACTGGTTTTTTAAATAGGATTACAGATCATCACAAAACTTATCTACTTAGCCAAGGCGGCAACGAGATTCTAAAGGCAAATACAGAGGGTTTTTTGTAGGCAGTTTGAAGATAAAGAAAAACCTCTGTTTAAAAATTTAGACCATAAATCTAAAAAACTTATTTCTAACAGATAGAAAACCAATTCCAAATATGGGGTACTTCAAACATTAAGACTCATTGAGCATCCAACTCTTTGTTTTGGCTCAGATCATGATCTCACAACTCATGGGACTGGCCCTGAGTGAGACTCCATGCTGACAATGTGGAACCTGCTTGGGAGTCTCTCCCTCTCTCTCCACCCCTCCTTCACCCATGTACTCTCTCTCTCACTCTCAAAATAAACTTAAAATAAGAAAACCCACACACACACACAAACAAATCTAATTGGAAGATGGTATTATAATTTATGGGTCCATTAATTAATCATTTTCTCTGGAGTCAAATAAATATTGTGGCCAAGCAGTGTTACAAAAAGATGATTTTTTTTCTTTCCATAAATTCGTAAGTAAACATTGCCCAATTTTGGAGACTACAACCCAAAGGTCTATATGTGGGAAATGAGTTGTCATTTCCCATTTTCCAATTAGAATATAGCCAGTTTTGTCCAAAGATACCAAAAGCTGCAGCAACAAACAAATCAAATGAAGTCCATAGTACCTCTGTGAGCACTGGTTCCTCCTCAAAAGTAAGGCTTCACCAACAGAACCAAATGACTTCCTAGTTAGCCATTCTTTAAGCAAGAAAAGGTTAAGAGAACCAAAACTCCCTACTTGGAGGTAATCAAATGAGAGAAAAATACCGAAGCCAAACCAAAGAGAAGGAAGAAATAAGCTCACAGGCCAAGCATGGCACATGAAGCACTTACCAACAGACATCCGTCCAAACCAAAAATGGTTTCCTTGCCACAAGGGCTAAATTAAGCACCAAAAGTCAATGGTGCCCTGTTGGGGTGGGGTTCTGGGGATGGTCCCCAGGAAAAAGAGCCAAGGCAGCTGTTTGGACTTGTCATCAGACTTCTATTACTGACTGGGGACCAACAAACCAGAGGCAAAGAGCACCCAGTTGGCTTGCCAAATTTGTAACTGAACCCAAGTTCATATGCCCAATGCACAGCAAAGCCAATCACTGAGGTACAGCCAGGAAAGGGTTTATTTGAAAGGCAGTCAAACAAGGAGACAAGGTGACAAGAGAGGAAGGCTCAAATCTGCCTCCCTCAAAGAGGAGAATCAGGGATATTTAAAGACAAACAAAATAAAAGGTCTGGGTAAAAGCTGCAGCTGTGCTTGCTAGTCCCATTAACTCTTTGGTTACCAGTTTCACATGAAACACAAAAACCAGATGGTCTATGTGAGATTTAAATTTTCATTTGTCATGTTTTAAATGTATAGTACTCTATTTATTGCCAAGAACTCTAAATATCTTGACTCCTCTAATTATTTACATGTAAGAGATCACAGGAATGCAAGCACATGAGTGACATGTAATTTTAAACCTGTGTTATGTGTTTAAATCATTCATAAACTTTCCAACTTTAGTTCGGAACTGCTACAGCAAATGTGTGCTTTGAGAGTCATTTGGATGAAGTATGAATTAGTTAGCATAGACCAAACAGCTACCGCAAAGAACCTCTCCCAAAAGGGCAATGGCTTAAGAAACACTCAAGTTTATTTCCCCGTCAAAAACAGTCCAACACAGGGCACCTGGATGGCTCAGTCGGTTAAGCGTCCAACTCTTGATTTTGGCTTAAGTCATGATCTCACAGTTCATGGGATCTTGAGTGCCGTGCTGGGCTCTGTGCTGACAGCGTGGAGCCTGCTTAGGATTCTCTCCCTCCCTGCTTGTTCTCTGCCCCTCTCCCCACTTGCGTGAAGCCTCTACCCCCCCCCCCCCCCCCCCCCCCCCCGCCCCAAATAAACAAATTAAACAACAACAACAACAAAACAGTCCAAGATGACTGCTCCAGGTCTGTGAGCACCTCCACTCCAATCAGATACATCAGCCTTACATGAGTGCTATTCCAATCACTAGTAAAACAGAAAAAAGTGAAGTCCAGGTACAGAAATTTCTTCTTAAGCAGCAAATGAAGCAGACATTGCATGTATCACTTCTAATACTCCAATAGCAAGAACTTAGTCACATGGCCTCAATCAGCTCTAAGGAGACTGGCACATATAGCCTCAACCACAACTTATCCAGGAGTTTCTCAAGCATTCCATGGAGGTTAAGGATCCTTTTCTAACCACAGCAAAAAGAGGATCCTTTCTGTCAAGACAGGAATGGAGGATATGTCGCCTAAATCCATTTATTATTCAACCCTAAGTACTGGCCTTTGTAGGACTGAGCTTTGCCCAAGCCAAGATATTCTATTGCCTCTTTTTTTGTGTGTTTTGGAGTTTTCTAAGTTTCTGTGCATTGACAATGTGTTAGTTTTCCACTTCAGCAAACATATCTAGTTGTTTACCCGAGCCTTCTGGGTAAGACATCTATGAATGATCCTACTGCACCAGAAAGGATGAATGGATTCTGAACAGCGAGCAGTTGCCATTACATGTTCAATTTTCATTTCATCTTCTGTTACTGATTTCCAGTATATGATTGGTTAAAAGTTTAAATATTCCATCATTGTATAATTTCTATAGTAAGGGTCAGGTTAATTCACAATTAAATAACAATCACTGTGCTAATCAATTATACAATTTCTCATGGAAATATTTTGCTTTAAATGCAAATAAAAATGAGATCTACCAATATTTTTCTCTAAAAGTCACTAATATTTCACCATTAGCATCAGAACTATATATTTAGTGAAGGTAGTGGTTGTAATTCGGTATGGGAAGTGGCAGGGAGAAGTCATGAGGGGAATTCTGGGCTGCTGTTAATGCTCTATTTCTTAGGTGCTGGTTACATGGGTGTGTTCACTTCATGAAAATTTGTCAAAGTTTATACTTAACATTTGGGTACTTTGCTGGAGGTATGTTTTATTTGAGAGAAAACAATTTTTAATCCTTATGTAAAGTATATATACTTTTTAAAACTCCTTATGTAAAGTATATATAAAGACTATATACTTCAGGGGCGCTTGGCCGGCTCAATGGGTGGAGCGCACAACCCTTGCTATGGAGGTTGTGAGTTCAAGCCCCATGTTGGCTATATACTTAAAAATAAAACCTTAAAAAAAAAAGTGTATTTCAATTTCCAATTAGTAAAATCCTCAATATACAGCTTGTAGAAACAGACCTATATTTAACCATCTCCAGAGACAAATTTATTTAACTTATTTTAAAATAATTTAAGATAATAGGTTATAAAAACAGTTCAGTTTCCATGCACTGTTCACTTGATTTTCCCAATGATAACAGCTTATATAATAACAGTACATTTTCAAAACCAATATACTGATACTTACATAACTTAAACTATAGACCTAATTTTACCAGTGTCACATGCACTTAAAAATAATGTAAGAGAAAATCCATTTCTTAACCACAAAGAAAAAAGGTATTATTGGTAACCAAAGGATCTTACTTAACAAACTATATGACTAGGGTATTGTACGGAAACCAATTTGACAATAAATTTCATATATTAAAAAAAAAAACACTATATGACTACACTTAAAAGAAACATAAGTAATTAGGGCTGATAATCTCCAAACCAAGCTCTTTTATAAAAGTTTACAAACATCTTTAATTATAGACTTTCAATTATAATTTTTCCTGAATAAAGTGCCAAATTACAACTTTTTAAATTTTTAAATAAAACACCTATATCAAGAAAAAACTCTGAAATATACACTAATTGCTAACATTATATTTCTATAGATATTTTGTCTAAAGACAATTAACTTTATTTCATATAGGCAGACATAACAGAACCATAGAAAGTTTAAGATAAAAAGATACTTAAGTATACTAGCTAAACAGTCTTATTTTACACACAGAAATCTAAGACCCAGAGAAGATATACAACATGATCAAGGTGATAGTTCAAGTTTGTGATAGTCCTCTAACTTGAATGTCTAGGACTCTGTACAACATCAGCATATTTTAAAATAACGTAGAGGGGTGCCTGGGTGGCTCAGTCGGTTAAGCGTCCGACTTCGGCTCAAGTCATGATCTCACGGTCCGTGAGTTCAAGCCCCGCGTCGGGCTCTGTGCTGACAGCTCGGAGCCTGGAGCCTGTTTCCGATTCTGTGTCTCCCTCTCTCTGACCCTCCCTCGTTCATGCTCTGTCTCTCTCTGTCTCAAAAATAAATAAACGTTAAAAAAAAAAATTTTTAAATACCGTAGAGAACACTGAGATAATTACCAGTGTATCCTACCAGAACACTTTTAAAGGGAAAACAAATTGTCTATTACTTACAGTTAATATTACAAAGTCAATAAGATGATCAATAGATTAGTTAACAAAATGATTGCTTGACATAAGAAAAATAACTAATAAACACTAAAATAATTCTATTGGCAACAATAGGTTGCTGTTACTGGAAAGGCCAACTAATGTTGGCCTGTGTATGATCACTCAACATTTGACTTAAAAAAAATACTCAAAAAAAAAAAATACTCAAGCTGGTATTTTTAAAAAGAAAAATGAAAACCAAATGAAAGAATCCAAAGTTTTGATCAGTTTGCTCTCTCATACATACGCACACAACACAATCACAAAATAATAAGAAAAATACTATAAATTGCTTAGCAAGGTTTAAAAACTAGCCATTTCAATGCTCTAGATTGGTATTTTGAAGATCGATGAAGGAGAAAACAAAAGAAAAATCACTAAAACACCCAACCTGGATTATATAAATTTATCATGCTTTAAAGTTAACAATGTGAAAATCCACTTAATAAATGTACATGGTATCTCAATTTTATAAAGGACTTCATTTTTTTTTTTTTTTTTTTTTACAGGTTTCATTACAGGACTTCTTTAAATAATGGCAGAAATTAGTTTTATTTTTATCTTGAATCACATGAACTGGCACTTATACCACTGAATGACTTTATTAATCTTTATCAATACTGGTAGTCAGATAACAATTTAGTTTCCCTCTGTTATTCAACAGCAGTACACACAAAATGACTGAGAAGCAATGAGACTGCTTGCATACTGCAGAAACACTACTCTAGAGAGATCTGGCTCTGCCAACTCACTTGCTATGAGTTGCTGGGCAAATTACTTAACCTCTGTAAGTCTAATTACCATTTAAAGAGTGGGGATATTAATTCCTGTTCTATTTCACAGTAATTATGACAACCAAGTAAAATGTGTATTTTTTTTTAAGTGGTAAGACCTCTAAACGTTTTTCATTTCACTGATGTTAAATGCTATTTAAGTGCAAGTAGCATTGAGTAATATAACAAGGATCCAGTTTTAAGTCACATTTCTGCTATACTCCCGTTGAATAATGTTTTTGTACATAGTAAAGAACCAGGGGCCAGAAACCTTTGCCTCTAAATTCATCCCAGTACTGTCACTGTTTCTAATCAGCAAAATGGGGGAAAGCACCTACATTTATCCATCAATTGAACTAATGCATATAAAAGGTTGTAAAACAAGTATATATAAATTTGTAAAACAATTAAGCACATTAACCTACAGTGTTACTACCACTAGATGTGACTCTATGTATCTTTCACTTAACTTTCATAAAGTATATAAGCAGGGAGAAAAAGTCCCTTTGTTTTGATTCCTTTAAAGAGTGCTATCAAAAATATTCAATCGCTTCTCGGCCTTTTGGCTAAGATCAAGTGCAAAAATATTCAAGAGCACACGCAGCATTAGTACATCCAAGACCAATTCAAGATTACAAGAGGCACCCAATTCACTAGAACCTGAGTAGTAAAGAATCATCACAACATACCAGTTTCATTGACATCACGAAACTTTTCAAGGCAGAAGAAAAAAATAACTTTTCAAGGTATAAATCTATTTCAGTAATGAGTTCTCAACACGAAGAGCAAAATCGTCCTAGCTTCAAGGTTTGTTTTTCATTCCTCCCTTCACCAGATACCTAACCTACTAATGCCATAGTTTTAGTTTGGAATGCCAATGTAGCTCTTCCCAAAATAGCACAGTTCCAACAATCTCTTGATATTTCCACTAAGATTCATACATACAAAAAGTTAGATGCATGCTATAATTGAGCTTGGGCATAATTCAGTGCTGCTACCATTTCAATAACTTTTACCAAAAGAGAAAGAATAAAAATATTTGAGCTTTGGAGTGCCTGAGTGCCTCAGTAGTTAAGCATCTGACTTCTGCTCCAGTCATGATCTCACAGTTCGTGACTTTGAGCCCCATGTTGGGCTCTGTGCTGACACCTCAGAGCCTGGAGCCTGCTTCAGATTCTGTGTCTCTCTCTCTTTCTGCCCCTCCCCCACTCACACTCTCTTTCAAAAATAAACATTAAAAATTAAAAAAAAAAAATATTTGAGCCTTCATTCAATGTACCAAACCAAGCATCAACATATCAAATCCATCTTTATTGTATTTAAGCATTCATGTGCAAACCTACATTTTCTCACTGATGTCAAAACAAGTCTATCTCAAGTCTCTGCTTTTCAAGTTTTCATTACAGGGAGCCTGGAACCATGCTGTTGAAAGCCACCTATGATACTCCTGTGTCTGTTCTGCTGCTTGTGAATACAAAGAACAAATATTTGATCTGACATTAGTAAATGTAATGGCCTTTACCAGTCACAAAATACCGTGATGCCTTTTGAAGCTACCAAAATGTTTATGATTTTAGTTACCCTTGAAGTAAACGGACTTCAACCGCTTTCACTCCAAATGCATATAAACCAACATAACATGCAGCATGAAGAGGATGTAGAGTGTTAACCTTAGGACCTGAATGAGGCACACACACCTAATTGACTCATCACCACTGGCAGTTGCCTTCATTCTAAGAATAGTTATTGCCACTCTCAAATTTTTATCACCACATTCATCTTGACTCTTCCTTTGTATCACTGTTACATGTCCTTTATTTTGCACCAGCTTGTTATCCATAAGCACTGCCAATAAAATAATCCTTCCTTTCCATGAAGACAGGAAAAAACAAACAAAAAAAACACACAGAATATCCAGGGCAATCTTTTTACAACATTTTTTCTTACATTTTTTATAACATTTTTTAATGATGCTGACAACACAGGCTATTTCATCCCCACCATGGAAGCTTTCTGTGTGATTTTAGGTGTCCTTCTAGTTATTTTAAGCCATCAAGGTCCTTTTAATTGTTGAACAAAAGTGAAGATTCAGTTCTGTCATTTAATAAAATCTTAACAAAAATGTAATTCAAATACTGAAGATATTAATTTTAGTAGCAAAGTACCGATTTCATTATCAATTATCAATCCATCTTTATTATCAGGTTTAACAATGTCCAACATATAAGAAAACTACAAATCATTCTATAAACAGTCATCCTAGGGCACATTCCCTTTCTTACAAAGCTACATTTAGATACAGAGCTGAGAAAGATTTTGTGACATACAGGCACATAGGAAAAAAAAAAAAGAAAGAAATTAATAATAATGCCAGGAAAACATAATTGCGCAGAAAAGAAAAAATAAGTTTATCGTAATAGCTGTGTATTATAAAATTTATAGTCATTAAAATATAAATGTTCTAAATCAAAATTACAGGATAATTGCACTGAAAAAAAAGGGATATAGAAAATGGGAGAAGGTACATAGAGGGGAGGAAGAGTGCTAAATCCTCATCCTTCACTAAACAAATGACTTAAATTGAAAATCAACAAGAATTAATGGACACATTGGAGACATAGCAGTGAATTAGCAAGATAATCAACTAATGAAACGAAAGAAGTCCCTTGTCTTCCTTCTTTTACATTCTTCTGCCTAGAGAGACAAGGGACTGATTTATTTATCCTTTTCCCTAAAATCCTCACAGACTATTTAATACTTTATATTCACGTAAAACTTTGACTGAATAAAACTAAAAATATGCTTAAATAAACCGAATTGCAATCACTCAAGGTGCAATTAGTCACTGGGGAAGAAGAAAAAAGGAAAAAAAAAAAAAACCTAAAAATAAAAGCCAGCAATTATAAATCTTAAGCTTTTGTTAACAAAATCACATTTTGTCACATGTGGAAGAAAATGAGTTACTTACAGTTTCAAGAGTTTCACAAGCATTTGTTTGTAGAGTTTTAATCACAATACGCAATCATTATAATTTCAATTTGTGCTATTAATTTTGGTTACTTGCTTGGGCAATTCCAAGATGTAGGGAAAGACTACCAAAAAAATGTTAACACTTTTCAGGTCTTGTTACATATTTCCAAATTGGTTTCTAGAGAAATTAAGTTTGGTTATACTGCCACCAGCAGTATGATCATTGCATTCTCTTTAGTACTTGGTACTATTAATTTTGGAATAAAAGATTTTGCCTTATTTTTATCTATACTTTATAATTATTCCTGGTGTCTCAATATTCTTACCAACATATACGAGCTTTTAAATAATATGACTTGGTCATATATTCTACAAAAAAATATCTTCAGTTCTGTGCAGTGTCTTTTTATTTGATTACAATGTTTTCCCTTTCCTGTATAGATGTTTTCATATACATGCAATGAAACTTATGAATTTTTTTCAATTTCTTCAATGGTTTCTAAAATTTAAGAAGTTTTTTTTCTATTTTTAGTATTTTCTTCCTTAAAACAAAACAAAACAAAACACCTACAATTAAAATTAACATGACCCCTAAATTTGTTTCTTTTTTAGGGAAAAAACATCAAGTGAACTAACATATAATATTCATATACTTATTTGTTAACTAAGAAAGTTTATATTTTATCTTCAATAAATTTTCAAGTACTTGTATTTAGGCAAAAATCTTCCTAGGAAAAGCTATGTTTGTTTTATAAATTGTAAATTAAATTACATATCACAGTGAATTTATTTTAAATATTTTTAATGTTGGTTTATTTTTGAGAGACAGGACATGAGCAGGGGAGGGGCAGAGAGAGAGAGGGAGACACAGAATCTGAAGCAGGCTCCAGGCTCTCAGCTGTCAGCAGAGCCCGACTTGGGGCTCAAATCCACGAACCGTGAGATCATGGCCTGAGTTGAAGTCAGACACTTAACTGACTGAGCGGCACAGGTACCCCTACACTGAATTTAAAGAGCACCTTTTTCCCAAAATCTTACAATTATTTGATTTTAGCAGATCTTTCTGACTTCCTTCCTCATTTTTATTAGATTGGTATGATTATTTTCTTGAAAATAAACTTTCTATTTACACTGGCACTTCATTTGAAAATAATTAAGAGTATCCTAACTTAAAACAAACATCTTAAAAAGTGTGTTCCAAACATTAACAAGTTATGAAGTCAGTTGAAATTCTACACTAAAAAAGATACACTAGAATGGAAAACATCTCACTACTTTATAATATACAGAATATATACTACCTAATTTTTCTACATTTTTATATAATTTTACAGTCACGTAATAAACATTACAATTACACAAGATATGTTTTTCTAACATTGTTTTACTGATCTCATTGTTTCATAATGTAATACCTACTCATATTATTCTATATATCTTGATAAGGCATATAAAATCAATCTCTCCACAGCCGCCTCCATCAAAAGGTTCTGTTCCTCTACAACATAGCACAGGTGTGCCTGCGTGGCTCAACTGGTTGAGCGCCTGTCTCTTGATTTCGGCTCAGGTCATGTTCCCAGGGTCATGGGATCCAGCCCTGCATCGGACTCCCTACTGGACATAGAGTCTGCTTAAGATTCTCTCTCTCTCTCTCTCTCTCTCTCTCTCTCTCTCTCCCTCCCTCCCTCCCTCTGTCTCTCTCTCTCTCTCTCTGCCACTCCTCAGCACACGCATGTGAGCACACACTCTCTCTCTCTCTCAAAATTAAAAAAAAAAACCACATAGCACAAAGTATACTTCTTTGCATATAATCAGAATAAAGTAATGATTCATCTTCAGAGTTATTATACCAAAACATTTGCTCACAGGCCTGTAAGTATACAATAAATAAAGTTACTTTATCAGAGGCAGGAGAGGAGAGGAGAAAAAAGAGTTAAGGCATAAAAATCAGTACGGCACATTTTCTGTTCTGAAGGAGATACAAGGAAGACACTATCACCTTTTAAATTAGAGAAGGTAAACTGCAAGAGATGCTACCTAAGAAACGGTTGACAGAATTAGGTGGTAACCCAAGGTTGACGGCCAAAGGCTTCATATTCCAACGCCAAACATAAGAAAGGCGCTAATCCTCATATGGAGGAAACATGGCAAGGACAAGAAACAAAAAGCATTTGTACTATTTAGGTTAAAAACACATGAGAACTCACATCATTACCTACAAATTTCTATTCGAATGCCTTCCTACCAGTTTTTAAGTCACATAGGTTCTAGGAAAATTTAACTATTTTAAATAACAGCAACACATCAAATAATTACACAACATTAAGAACTGGATCCAGGGGCTGGCAGACTTAAAAAAGCTATTCAAATAATTAACATTTTAGGTATTGCGGGCAGTGCAGACTCTTCAGTACACGATTCTGCCATTTTGACACAAAAGCAGCCACACACAATACGTTAAGTGAATGAAGAGGCTGTTTTCCAATAATCTTTAATTTACAAAAGCAGGCTAATTTGGTGCGTGGGCCATAGCTTGTTGACACTTGACTTAATCTATACATTTTTTTAAATTACAAATTCAGCAGACAGCTGTAGGGGAAACCACTAGTTTAAAACTCAAAAATTCACAGAATATGTAAAGTGAAATAATCAGAAAAAAGCTTATGGGTGTGAGGGCACTGAAACTATTTTTTATTTACAGACATTAAAGTAATGGGACAGTGGGACATACATCTTCATGATTACTACAACTGAAGACCATTTAGGTTTCCTAATTTCTTATGAATGAAAATAAATCTAGAAACTGAAGTGATCAATGGCAGACAAGTCTTAATCACTACAGGATTAAAAATAACTCTTCGATATGTAGTTCATAGTAATTCTTATTATTTCTGGTCCCATGACATAATCTTACTATATTAGTAAGATAAAGATACTTCCTACAACATTCTGATTTACTTTTCTAATCCCCCAAAACCTCTTTTTTGAATGGAATGGATGGTCCCCAAAAGTAGGGTACATATTATTAAGTGTAAACACGGCTGTTAGAAATGTTAATGCAAGGACAAGTATTACTTCCTATCTCCCTTTCAGCAGTAAAAGATCTACAATATAATGAATAATTATAAAATACAATCATAAAATTAGCTAATTATAAAATCATCTACCACTAACTCTTAGTTAAAATAATTTAAATACTTGAATGTTAGGTTTTATCCCTATACTAATAACCTGTAACCACTGCCACCCACCACCACCACTCCATTTTAATAACATCTTTTTAATTTTTTTTTAATGTTTACTTATTTTTGAGAGAGGGAGACAGAGCATGAGCAGAGGAGGATCAGAAAGAGGGAGACACAGAATCTGAAGCAGGCTCCAGGCTCCGAGCTGTCAGCACAGAACCCGACGCGGGGCTCGAACTCACGGACCGCGAGATCATGACCTGAGCCAATGTTGGCCGCTCAACAGACGGAGCCACCCAGGTGCCCCTAATAACATCTTTTAATATGAAAAAATCAAGTATTAAAAACCTATTAAATATCCAATCCCTGTATTATCAACCAAAAAAACCATTTTAATAGAAAAAAAATTGACACTATTTGATAGAATTGTTTTAACATGTCTAAACATTAAGTATGGTTTCTTAAACAGTTGGAAATAATTTCAATGCTGTTGTTATTTAACACCTCACAATTTAAGTTGTAAATTGCCTTCATACCTGAGTACATTTTTGAATATTCTGAGTGTAGTAACTTTTTTATTGAGAATACATTTGCTTACTTTGGAAAAAATTCAAAAATCACTGCATGGTCAACTCGAAGAACTTATAAACAGAAATTAATGAAAAAGAAAAATGTAGTTGAGAATACTGGTAACTGGTCTAATTTGAAACCTTATAGGACTACAGGAAATGTTGTGGTTATTACAGATCCTTGAGATTTTTCAGAAATCATTCTAAATCATAGTTCAAAATAAACCTGAATTAAAAAAAACACTCACCATGTGTTTAATATTCTCAAATTTTATTTTCAGTACAGTCAAGGCAGTACAAAGCTAAATGGGACTAAATTAAGCCAGAAAACAAATTTTTCTATTACTTTTCACACCATAAACCCAGATTAGACGAATAAAATTGCTGTTATTCATATACAAAGCTAACTTCAAAAATACACCTATAACATACACCTTTCTCCTGTTTTTTAAAAAATATCACATTTATTTTTGCAGGGAAACTTGACATTATACAGTTTTACCTCCACCCAAAACTTGCTGCATTCTTGTAAAACTAGCAGCTAAAAGCAATCAAGTTAACCAATTCAAAATGACCATGCCCATCTTATTAGCAACACTAACCAGGTGGAGGAAATCCCACTGTAGTCTGCATATAATCTAGCACTAAGGAATCTAATTCTAAATTAAATAGATCTTATTTCAGAAGATGAAGGTGAAGAAGCTAAGCTCAAGAAAACTTCAAGGGAAATCAAACACTAGGCGGCAGCATCAAGCTGTTGGGACAGCCTGGGCATTCTTCCAACGTCAACTCCAAGCTAAAGTTAGTATATTTTTAATGAGAATTATAGTATAATGAGAGATGACTTTATAGGGTTATAAAATTTGTTATAAAGGAAAAAGGATAGCTTTCTGTTTTGAATACCTATACTTCCAGTTTCTACCGGGTAATTTATCTTGTATCAATTTAAAATGCACTAGTGACAAAAAAAAAAAAAAAATGCACTCGTGTTGATGTCCTTTTGATAAAAGCAAAACCCATGGCATTTCCACTGAAGTAGGCGCTACAGAGACCAGGAATGACATTTTTATCCAAAATATTTCCTTGGACTAATA
Organism: Panthera uncia; assembly: GCF_023721935.1. Taxonomy (NCBI): domain Eukaryota; kingdom Metazoa; phylum Chordata; class Mammalia; order Carnivora; family Felidae; genus Panthera; species Panthera uncia. The sequence continues at coordinate 39,192,709 of NW_026057584.1, forward strand.
CTAAGTTTAAATTTTGTTACATTCAATTAAAATTTTAAACTTGATTAAAGAGGTTGACAAGCAAACTTTGCATTCACTGAATAACGTGTCATGAGCACTATGTGACAGAAAGTTATGGAATATGTGCCCAAGTCAGAAATTTAGTCAGGCAGGGAAAACAAGATGTACACATGTAATTGTAAGCTAAAAAAAAATGTTGAGAGGCAGGAAAAAAAAAAAACCTATGGATTATTACATATAAGTAACAACAACAATAGGGTAACTATCCTTGGCAAAAGCCCAGTAGAGACCATTAAATCTCATTCTGGGGGTAACCAAGTTATCAGAGTTAAAGACATAAAGCAGTCCTTCAACTAATGCAAAACTGAAACATTTGTATGTAGAAAAGAAGTTAAAACGAACTAAGTTTTTCTGCAGCTCTTTGTTTCATAATGTCATTTATAAAGGTCACAGTAAACCCATGAGGTAGGTTTTTTCAGCACAAGTTCATAGATAAAAGATTATGATAAAGCAGCTTGCTCAAAGTAACCAAACTAGTTAATAATGGGTCATAGTTTTGAATCGTTAAGTCTCACTCCAAAGCCTTAAATTCTTTCCAATACTGGCTAAAGCTTGAGGGAGGTGAATAGCAAAGTAAATTCCCTTTAATAATTTATAATAATTTCCCTTGCTCTAACACCTATATCCTATTCTCCATAAATCAGTTAAAAAAAAAAAAAAAAAACAAAACACCCTTGGGGCGCCTGGGTGGCTCAGCAGGTTAAGCATCCGACTTAGGCTCGGGTCATGATCTCATGGTGAGTTAGTTCAAGCCCCGTGTCAGGCTCTGTGCTGACAGCTCAGAGCCTGGAGCCTGTGTCTCCTCTCTCTGCCCCTCCCCTGCTCATGCTCTGTCTCTGTCTCAAAAATAAAACATTAAAAAAAAAAAACAAAAAAAAAAAACCCTAGAGTAGTACTTGCACACCAAATTTGAAGCCTCCTAAAAGTACTTCAAAATCAGGTGCTCAAAAAGGGGAAGAAACATGTTGGCTTGTAAACTGTGGAACATAAATTGGCAATGGGAAGAACAATTACAGCTCATCACACGAGTTACTGATTTGACACCTCTTAAGAGAAGCTCTTATTTTAAAGTAGCACCAAAGTCACTCCTGCACAGGGGTGTTCACCAGAAGTCTGTGTATAATATTGTTTTGTGAATCTGGATAAAAAAAATACTATTCTCATCTTAATCTCTGAAATTTAGTTATTTCAGTTATGAATGCAGGCAAAACCACAGTAAATGCAGTACCTGATAGTTTATCCAAAAAAAAAATCATACACATTAAGTCCTTTAAAGACCACTGAGTCCTAGTTTAAAATTAGGCTTTAGACCTGAAACTACTCTTCCTATTTAATGCTCTACTAAAGCATGGATTACTTCATCATATTTAATATTTTGATTATTTCAATATAGTTGGTTTCTGTTGTAATCCTATATATTCCACATTTAAAAAATCATCATCCTGAGGCTAATCGAGCAATTAAAAAACAAAACAAAAAAATCCCTCCAGTATACTGTTTTATTTCCTTCATACCACTTGTCACTGACACTTTTTCTCTCTCCCTACTGGAATATTCAACGAGTATAGGGATGTGAGTGGTCTAGTATGGACTCCCCAAAACCTAGAACAAGTGACTCATATTCAACATCTGTAGGAAAGTCCCTTAAAAAAAAAAGTACATAAAGTCTTAAGATTTTCAGTGCATTACAATTAACTACATTCTAAATTTCCATCTTTTCCAGTATATTATTTGTTCTTAATTACATAAACCTGTCACATGCTAGTTTTGCTCTATGGAGAACGACTCAATTTCAAGGTAAAACCAGAGCACTCAACAGTGTAAAAGACATTAAAGTAAAACAAAACCAAAACAAAAACCGCCCCACCAGTATATACAACGTGCTTTTAAAAAAACTACGTGCTTTATGTCACTTTTACAGGGACTTGAGCGAACGACCCTTCCGAGGAGGGCTGCTGCTGTGGCTGATTACTTCTTCCTCGCGCCCAACTCCTAAAAGCCCATGTGGACAGGCTCCCACGTGAACCGGGCTTTACACAAGCCACGGGAAGACTTTCCACATCATCGCCCGCGCCCACGCAGGGCCCAGTCTTAGCTGGGGCGCTCGGGGATCCCAAGGGAAAAGCGAGCCGAGCAGACCCCTAAGCCAGGCGGGGGCCGCGGCGGTTCTGCTACCACTTCCCCAGCCGGGACCACTTCGCTCTCGCCGCAGGGCTTTCGGGAACAAAGCCCGGGCCGCCACGCCGCCTTCGGGCCCACCCGGCCTCCCCCCACCGACTCAGCTTCAGCCCCACCCTAAGGCCTCAGCTCCGGGGACCCCAGCCGGCTTCGATGTTAACTCCCCCGCGTCCCGCCTCGGCTTTTCGGTTGGTGGGGGAGGAAAGCCTCCACGAGGCCTCCCGCGGCAGGAGCAGAGGCGCCACCGTCCGTTAGCCTCCAGCTAACAGCGGCGCCCAGGCTCCATCCCGGGGGCTCCTCGCCCGACCCCACCGGAGGGGAGGACGGGACAGGAAAAATCGAGGCATTCGTCGCCGCCGCAAGTCCCCCTAAGGCCTGACTGCGGATCCTCCCACCCTCCGGCCTTAGGGTCCCCGCCTCCTCTGGCAACGCCATCCTCGGCCCCCGGGCCGCCCGCGCGCAGCCCCCCAACCGCCGTCCGCCCGCCCAGCGGTCACTCCCCCACTCCTCGCGCGAATCCCCGGCCTCAACAGGAGGCTGGGTCGGGCGCGGGGCTCCGCACGCGGAACGAAGGCTGCCCGGCCGCCAACCCCGCGGCAGTCCAGAGCGCACACGAGGAGCCGCGGCGCCCCACGCGCAGCCCACCGCGCGCTCTGCTCCGGCTCGTCGCCGCCGCCGCCGCCGCCGACTGCAGCGCCCGGATCCCCGAGGGACCCAGCCCGGACTCCCCGGTTCTCGTCTCCCTTTCTACCCCCCCGCCGTCCCGGGACTCGCAGTCTCCGCCGCGCATGGGGCCGGTTCTGGGGGAGGGAATGTAAACAAATCGGGGTTTTATAGTTACCTCACACTCGAGTGCCGTGTGCATCTCCTCTCCGCTCGGTACCAAACCCCGGCTGCACCAAATCGTGTATTCACCAAAGCCAGCTGCGCTAACTGCGTCGCGGAGGCCCGCGCGTCAGACACCACCCTACGCTACCGGCGTACAAGGCCCACTCAGGTCCCTGCGCAGCCGCACCCCGTCCGCCTATGGGTGCTACGCTCTGGGCGTACACGCACCACCCAGCCATTCACTTCGGACAACGCAACTTGCGGAGGGGAACTGCACCACTCTCGGGATTCCACACGGGCAGAGCGAGCAGTAGGAAATTCGAGTCTACGCAAACTGCGGAGCCCCGTGGCTCCGCGGTAGTTTTGTTCCAAGAAAGGACGCTGCGGGGGAGTTGGGGCGGCTTCTAACGCATGCGTGGAGCGCCCTTTACCACTCGCTTTTTATCCCGGTTTTGCATGTCGGTTGCTGCAGCCCTGGGGAGGCGGATGAGTAATGGAAACTGTAAGCGCAAACGCTTTAGCCAAAAGGTTTCAGATCGATAAATTAAGATGTTTATCTGTACGTGAGTTAAACATCTACACTAACTTAACCCCTCCCCTTTGTTAAAATAACCTTTCGGTCTCTTAGGGCAAAAGGGAACTCGTATTTAGCGCTAAGCGCAAGACCTTTTGCATAGTTCGCTCTCCACCCCACAATTTATTCTCAAGCGCACTTCCTGCAGGCCTTTCAAACCTCAAAGAAAAAGTTGAGTTCAGAGAGCATGTCCAACACTTACAGTAATTATTGAGACTTTGGCAACTTCCCAAGCTTTTCCACCACTTCCTACTACCTAATTCACTGATTATTTCTTAACACCCAACGGCAAAAACTCCTGATCCAGCCAAGCAATTCCACGGACTCCTGCCTACCTCGTGCTCATTCTTGCTCCCATTCCTTTGCTCACAGCATACCTGCCACCTGAATTGTCTCCTCCCCTTTTCTTAAGCAATTCATAACCCATATTTTCCTGAAAGGTGGCTGTGGACACCTTCTCTTTGCTTTATTACTCTGCTTCCTACAGTTACTTAATCTTCATGGTGAGGCTTATCTGTATTCTGTCTGGTGTGCCTGTTTCTGCATCCAGTCAGATCTGTTTAATAGAATGAGTTCTGGGGGTGCTTTATTGATGTCTAGCAGAGTGCATAAAACCGTGATCAATAGTAATAGCAAGTCTTACGATGGATCAGTTCCTAAGTGCTTTACATATATATTTCATGCTCATAACACAGTGAGGTAGATATTATTATCCCACCCCAGGAAACTGAGGCACAGGAAGCTAAGTGACTTGCTTAAGATCACAGACAGGAGAATTGGAATTGAAACCCAGTTAGTATGTCTACATGTCTTGCTATTCTGCATATTTACCTCTGTGAAGCAAGGTTTTCTTTTTGTTTTGTGTCTCTGCAAAGAAGATCTTTTGGGTGCTTAATAAACACCTACTGATTGCCAAGGTACTAAGTTTCTTATATCCCTTTTTTCTTGTCTGGGGAAAGCCAATCCATTGACCCCACTAGTGCCAGTTTCACAGACAGGAGAAGTCCTGAGATGTAGGGAAGAGATTAAGTCTGAGTCCTTGCTTCAAGTCTTACCATAGTCACTAGCTGGGAGAAAATGACCATTTTCCTCAGATTCATGGTTAAGAAAATTGGTTTAAATATATTCTGAAGTCCTTAGATCTCATATAATCAGAAGTTAAGTCCTTAGATTTCATAAAAGCAGTATAGTACATCTTTTAGGTCAAGAACACTAAAAGCTTCCCAATTACCCTTATGTTTTAAGACTCATAATTATTTTATTGACCACATTACTATGAGCACTTTTACAATATATGTAATGTCTTTCTTCTAAATATCAATAAAATACAGTACTTACATTCCTTATATTTTAGGGTACCCACGCTGCTTTCTAGTTATATAAGGCTACTGTTCAGCTGGTTCACACAAGTGCAGCTGAACTGATTCATCATGTATTCAGATACCTCCATACAAGTTGTTCAACAGCCACAGCTCTGAGTCCAGTTCCCCTATGGCCTGTACCTGTACCAGCCCTTTCTCCCAGGACTCTCCAGACCTCCCACATTTCAGGAATGAAAGGGTTAAGACCTGGCTAAGCAGGAAACCTACAGGACAGCCTGTTATCAAAGACTTCCATTCTAATTGGTTCGGTTACTAATTGTTACATATTATAAATATACCTGCATAAAACTGTAGGATAAACCTACTTGAAAATAGACCATGGCTACTCCCACTTCTATACAATTACCCAAACATTCATATATGATCAAGTATACCCACTCTGAGTAGGGCAGGGCTTAGAGTAAAATTACTACGTTCAGTAAATGAGCTGCAAACTAGTATATTACTTTTCCTACTGGGAAAAGGAATCTCAGCAAATGAGTTGAAGGCCTACTCCAAAATCACCCGCTGAGTTAAACAATGGAGAGTGCTACAAAAATATCACTATAATGTAGGTTTTATTTCTGTCCATTTTATATACAAGGAATGTGTCAGGGTAAGAGATTTCTAATATTTTAGAATCAGAACTTTCTAAAAAGGTTACTTTTTTCTATCTACCTCATTTGATTCATTAAGAAGCTCACCTGAACTATAAAAACCGTGTAGATGATTTGCAAAAGCCTGGGGAGGAAGACAGAGTACCGAATTACGAATTACATGTAAATGGTTTACCTCTCATTTGTTTTGCTTATTCACACTGCTGCAAGCACAATTTCATTTCATCTAAAATTTTAAGCATGACCAACCTACCTTTGTGAGGCATGATATAATAAATCCGATGGCACTTTTTGCCCCTCAGAGGATTAGAAAAGAACCAGCTAGCTATAAGGCACATGGGTGGCTCCATCAGTTAAGCTTCTGACTCCTGACTTGGGCTCGGCTCATGATCTCATGGTTTGTAGTTTGATCCCCGCATCGGGCTCAACCTGGCAGCTTGGAGCCTACTTGGGATTCTCTCTCTCTCTCTCTCTCTCTCTCTCTCTCTCTCTCTCTCTCTGCCTCTCCCTGACTAGTCCTGTCTCTCAAAATAAGTGAAAAAAGAAAAAAGAGCTGCAATAAAGAGAGAAAATAAGAACCACACATCATACCTCCATCTTTAGTTGTGACTGAAGGAAGTTTGTGACATAAACTTGGTTTCCCTCTAGTAAAGGGGAAAACAGTGACTATCAACAACAAAGTTAAGAACTTGTAATTAAATGTGTAAAGAACATAACCAGTTCTAAGACATCAGACCTTTCAAACAATTGTTCTCTCCATGAATTAAGTTTAGTAATAACCAAAGATAAAGAAAACTACTTATATTCATTTCCAGTTTAAACTCTCAATTTTCACATGTCCAAACAAGTTTGGTTCAGACAGGGTTATGCCTTGAGGAAAGAGAACCTGTAAGACTAAATTATACAGATGTACAGCCCTCAGGTAGGCGGTACAAAGTACCAGAAACAAGTGTTCACGAATGAAAAAGAAGTAATCAGGACTATGTTCTAAACCTAGGCCTCAAAATTAACAACTGTCTACTCACGTTTGGAGACTATGTATTTCAGCTTGGAGATAGAGGCCCCTGCTCCAGATCCGAAGCCAGAGAAATGTAAAGGGCATGCCCCTTTTTGTTCCTTAAGACCTAAGGCACTCTGTGACATCTAACATGTCAAACCCAGGGTCAGGATGGGAAGTGGAATCTGTGGGGCAGTCTTTTCCTGATCCCCTGAGAAATTATGTCTCTGACATCTCATCTAAAGACTCGCCATTCCTGGGGCACCTGGGTGGCTCAGTCTGTTAAGCAACCAACTCTTGATATTGGCTCAGGTCATGATCTCACGGTTGGTAGGTTCGAGTCCTGTACCAGGCTCTGCGCTGACAGTGCAGAGCCTGCTTAGGATTCTCTCTCCCTTTCACTCTGCCCCTCCCTCCCTCCCTGCCCCCCCCCCTCAAAAAAAAAAAAAAAATTAAAAAAAAAAAAGACTCTCCATTCCCAAAATTAAGATAGACTGTGAGAATCTGCAGGGAAGTGCTCATTGTAGGAGCATAGCTAACCTTGTAGCCATTTCTAATGAGCAACACTCATGTAACTGACACGGCCATCCTCTACCACAGAGCCCATCACTTTGAGGAGGGTACACAAAGGGAAAAAGGAACCAATCCCACCCCGGTGAGCAAGATTTGACTGATGTCCCTGTCAGGTGAGACCATTTTAAGTTGGTAGGCTTATCCAATAAAATGAGTTTCAGGTGACCTGCACAAACGAAACTAGATTGGAGAAATGAAACAGTTGAAACAACACCCCTCCCCCAGTAGAAAAGTCAGTTTTTATATCATTTCCCTAGAGGATGCTATCATTAGCCGAGTTAGATCCTTCAGTTTCAGTTCATTGCAATACAAACAAAAGGCCCTTAGTATTAGACAGGAAGAAAGACAATAAGGGAGAGGCTTAAAGCTTCTGATTTGCCATGGCAAGTGCTTTCGAAAATAGGAATGAGACCTAGCCTAGGAGAAATAGGAAGAACCACTAGGAAGAATGAATGAAAGGAAGAAGATCGCAGCTGGAACCAGGGTACCAGGCACATCACACATTTGCGCACATGGTACCAGGAAGACTTCTTGTCCCAGACCTAGTCTATTGTGCTCACCGATCCCTGGGATTCCACATTTAGAACTTTATTCCCGGGTCTTGAAACCAAAGGGACTTTGACCCTGAAGGAAGTTACCACTATTTTATTGTTTATACTGCCGTGAGGGTGTATTTTTTTCCTATCTTCTCTGAAGAGGAAGTTTTAAGAGAGAGGAAACATGATCATCTGGTTTCCCAAGGGTAATGTGGTACAAAAGGACAAAAGGAAAACTAGACAAATTCCCATCTTCTTAATCTTGCTCCTAGCCAGTCTTGTTCACTCAGAAAATCCTAAGATGAAGGAAAACAGTAGGTTTGGTAAGTTTGTACCAAGCTTGGGGGCCTAGATGCCAAGAGGCAGCCGTTTTGGATCCTTTAGAACTCTGAAAGCACAGCAAAAAATCAACTTTCCAAATCTTCACTCCCAGTCCAAAGGAATAAAAAGAGCAACATAAATAATCCACATTAATATTGCAAATTTGAAGAGGATTTGGCGATGGTTACGCTTTAAAGAAAGTTATCAACATGGAACTGAATTAGCAGTAAGTTACCATGCAAGTATTTTTTAAAGCAGGTTCATTTGTTTAACTGGTTAAACTTAATAAACTCATTTTTAAAGTTCATTTAAAATGTCATCACAAGAGAGCATATTTCAAATCTTGCCTAGAGATTCCAAGACAATTAATAATGAGACCCATTTCACACCTGACATTTATGAAACCAATCAAATACATCTTTTAAAATCAAGATAATTTGGTTTAGCTTAACAAATATTGCTTATCTTCATTTATTAAGTTTGACAGCAGGAATGCAACTAAATTCTAAACATTAGGGAAGACAATAAATGAATTGTCAAAACAAGAGTAGCTTGTAGGGATTTCCAGATTTTCCCTGCACTATTTCTAAGTACAGCTCAAATTATGTTTTTACTAGAATAAGTCACTTTTGCATTTTTCACAGAATCCCGTACACCACCTCTTGTTACCATTTCACATCTGTAGGACAGTTCTAGATATTCCCTACTGTTTTTTGAGGAATGATTCTGGCAGTGCCCAATAATTAAGAACCCACTATACTTGGCTTGCTTCCTTATAGATGATCTCACCTACAGCTCCCAAGGATTTCCTCACACTCAGGTTTCATTCCAATTACAGTGACAGTTGCTTTCTCTAGGGAATTAGTTTTCAGTGTCTTTCTTCCCACCCTAAATACATGAAGATGTATAGTTTAAAATGTGTTGATTAATTAAATATGATAACTTCTTTTAACCCTGTATAGCCCTGCAAGGTAAATATGATTATGCCCATTTCACAGGTGAAGAAATCAAGGTGGTTACAGAGCATGTGGCAGACCCAGGACTCCAGTGCAAACAGTGTGGCTCCGGAGGCTATGCTCTTAGCCCTTACATTACCTTGCCTCTTATTTTTGTGAGGTTATCTATATTAGTTTCTCTGCAAAAGTTGGTAATTAAAAAAAAAATCTGTAGAACCTTAAACTGGTGGCTTTTCAGTCTATAAATGTGGCAGGTCAATGGAAATTTTAAATGGAATAAAGCATAGAATAAAAACGTTTCAAGATACTTATAATGTGAACATTTGTTCTTTTCTGCTTTATCTTTCAGCTTGACTAGCTTGAATCAATTCCAAGGGAGATGTTTATTCCACAGTCTCTTAAATTAGAAAGTTAATTAGCCAATCTGGTTATACATTTAGTTGAAAAGCTTTCCCCTCTTTATGGTGATTTGATGTAGTTGTTCAAGTATTTATTTATACCAGTAAAGTTATATTAAAAATTAAGCAGAATCAAGTGTATGTTAACAATTTTGATTAGTCATGGAAAAGTGAGCTATGAACTTGCTCATCAATGAAGAATTGGTCAGGTGCAGGCAAACATATCCCAGCAGATTTAAAGTGAAATTCACTTAGGGGATTAAACACTCACTCCAGTCCTTAGATGAATCTCTATCCTCTGCAAGTCTCCCTTGGAGACTTGGAAAAAAGAGGTAAGTGTTAATTAAGGGTTGGAAATATCTTCAAGCAAAATTCTGTGCTCCTTTTATGTTGCAAGCCACTCTGTCAAGTAGCTGGGAAATGAGGGCAAACAAAATAGAATTCTTGCCCTTCAGAAGCTTACAATCCAGTCAAGGAGATAACGAAGGAGGCAATTTCAGTACAGTATGGAAAGTGCTATATTGGAGATAGGTATGGGTTGCCGTGGCAACAAAAGCAAAAATGCCTTCAGAAAGGAAGTGACATCCAAGGTCTGACCTAAGGATTAGTAGGAAACAGCCAAGTAATGAAACAGAGGACAGAGAAATGCAAGCAGAAGAATGAAATGAGTAATAGTGTGGTTCTCAACCGGGGAACTGAAACCCGTGGTGTTGATGTGTGTTTTTGACATGGGGTGTTGGAAGAGATGAGACAGGGCCAGTAAGCAGGGTTTTTGTGTACCATACAGAAGAGTTTGAATGCTACCCCGAAGGCATTAAGAGCTGCTGAAGAATTTTAAACCAGCAAGTGCCACGACCACAGGTAAGAAGGAAGTAGCAAGTATGATTCGTTTGATAGGCAGAATACGCCTCCCCCCACCCCTGCAAATGATATCCATGTTCTAATCTCTGCAACCTGTGAATATGTTAGTTTTCATAGCAAAGTAGAGATTGGGGATAGAATTAGGTTGCTAATTAGCTGACCTTGAGATGGGGAGATGATCCCAAATTTGCCAGGCAGGCTCAATTTAATCACACAAGTAGATGGAGACAGGTAAGTCAGAGGACCATGTGACTGTGCAAGCATGGTCAGAGTGATGCAATGTTGCTACAGAAAGAAAGTCACAAGCTGAGGAATATGGGTGGCCTCTAGAAGCTGGAAAAGGCAGGGAAATGGGTCTCTCCAGAAGGAATGTGGCCCAGCGAGACCCATGTCAGACCTCTGACCTACAAACTGTAAAACAATAAATCTGTATTGTCCTAAGCCGCCAAGTTGGAAGTAACATGTCACAGCAGAAATAGAAAACTAATGTATTAGGAAGCTGTTATAGCAATAATCCATGTGTGAAGTAATCATGGATAAAGAAATCTTGCTGATTTGAGAAGCATCGAAGAGATAGAATCAAACTGGAACCCCAACTCCATTAACTTGCTAGCTGTGGCCGTGAAAGGCCCTTCTTAAACCTGATCATTCAGCTTCATTTTCAATACCTAAAAATTGAGCAGTATTTTGCAGGGTTTTGTTTGTTTTACTATTTTTTAAAGTAATACATTAACATTAGCTTTAAATTTCAATAGGAAGAAATACATGCTACAATATGAATGAATCATGAAAACATTATGCTAAGTGAAGTAGGTCAGACACAAAACCAAATATTTTATGATTCCACTGATATGAGACACCTAGGACAGACGCAATTCATAGACACAGAAAATACTAGAACAGAGGTCACCACGTACTGGGGTGGGGGGATGGGGTGAGGAAGAGAAGAGGGAGTTCATGTTTAATGGGTACAGTGTCTACCTGGGATGATGAAACAATTTTGGAAACGGGTTGTGATGCTGGCTGCACAACACTGTGAATGTCCTTAACGCGATGTACTTAAGAATGGTTAAAATGGCAAATTCCATGTATATTTTACCACAACAAAAACAAATATAATGATTAAATCCATTCCATTTTATTTTACCTTAGATGCTAAGAAAACCTAATTTCTAGATGCAAGAAAAGAGTGGAATTGTTTAATGGATTCAGCTTCATGTACTCTTTGAGTATTAGACCTTAAAAATGGCTAAAATGATACATTTTGTTACCTATATTTAACCACAATTAAAAAAAAAATTAATGTAGGGGCGCCTGGGTGGCTCAGTCAGTTAAGCGTCCGACTTCGGCTCAGGGCATGATCTCACAGTCTGTGGGTTCAAGCGCCACATCAGGCTTTGTGCTGACAGCTCGGAGCCTGGAGCCTGCTTCGGATTCTGTGTCTCCCTCTCTCTGCCCCTCCCCTGCTCACCCTCTGTCTCTCTCTGTCTCAAAATAAATAAAAAGCATTTTAAAAAATTAAAAAAAAATTAATGTAGAATACAAACAGCAGTGTATTCTACCTCCCAGAACAAAGCCCTCCATTATCTGAGCTTTTCTCTAGGGATTTACCTCCATATTTTACAATAATATGCTTATCCTGCCACTTCATCAATTTGAGGCATCTGCTATTGACTTTCAATAAGGAAGTTAGTATTTAACTCTCTTAAATATGCACACTCATAATCTGGGAGATCAGAGAGTCTGCTCCTTACATAGATTTTCAAACACCCCCTGGTTTCCAGGCTTACCATTCACTTCCTTTTTCATAAGGGCCCAGTGCTTGCAATTCAAGTGTTTCTGGCATGCTAGACCCAACAGGCATCCTTCGTCCTACCATTCCCATCCCCAAGGGCTAAATTGTCTAAGGAAATAGTTCACTATTTCCTTTCTACCTTTCAAACTGTTTATTACTCTTGCCCATTTCCTTCTCTGTCTTTACAGCTGTATCTTTGTTATTTCTTTTTTTGTGTATGACTTTTAGTTGAGGAGGAAAAGATAATGTTATGTTCCATCTGCCATATTCAACCCAAAGTGCTCCAGAGTTGCTTTTTAAGATTAAATGAACTAATACAGGTAATGAGATAATATAGGCAAAATGCTTTGCAATATCCTTGACATCTAATAACGTATAACCGAAGCAACAGTATGGTCCCTATCACCATTATCATCAATTACCTAACAAAAGGTTGTTAGGATGGACGACAGTAGAATGTCAAAAAATACTGCCTACAACAGAGTATCACTGTTGGTTGTCCAGCATTAATGGCATCTGATTGGAAATTTGTTTTTCTTAAAAAAAAAAAAAAGTAATTTTCACAATGTATTTATAAAGTAGAATGTTCTACAGCTAAAAAGGATAATCTGGATTACCTGAAACTCTCTCATCCTTTAAATTTCACGTTCTCAAAGAAGGCTTCTCTATCTCAAGAACCCTCTTCCCTGTACTAACTTACCATGATTCTCTCATTACATACTATTCCTTTCCTTAATAGTTCTAATCAATTTTAAAATGACTCTCTCCCTTCTCCCCATTGCTCCCCCCCCCCTCCCCCGCTTCTCTGTGTGTCTTTAACTGTGTTTTGTCCCTAACCAGAGTTAACTCAAGACAAAGGGCCATGGGAGTTGTCATTAACAAAAAAGTCCACTCAAGTCCCAACATAAGTGCCTTGAATGACTCTGTTCTGAATGAGCGGACTGCCAGGTATAGCATAATAAAGGACACATAATGAGATGCTATGTTTGGAGAAATAAACACATAGAAGTAGTTTGTAAACTGCATTAATAGTGGTGGCATTTGGGGAAGGTGTCAGCATTTTTTAATTCCTCTATCCTAATACTGTTACTACCACTACTAATGAACAGCTATTGAATATTTACTGGGTGTCAGAACTTACCTAAGTGTTTTACATACATTTTCTAACTTAATCCTCAAAACAACCCTATGTACTCTCATTATACCCATTTTGCTGATAAGAAAATAGCTGCAGAGAAGGTCTATAACTTGCCCAGCTGGGGACTTGCTAAAGTTCAAACCCACAGTCCAAGCTGAAAGCCCCTTGATCTTAAACCACTAAACTATCACACTATCACTTGTGTGTGTGTGTGTTGCATGTGTGAAACAGAAAGAGAGAGAAGAAAATGTACTTGCTAAAGTCTCAAATCCTGTGGTAATAAACTAAGGGCCAAATTGTTTTTGCCAACAAAAATATTTTTCTGATGCTGTAAAGATAGCAGTAGCTGAATTACTAGAATGGCACTGCCAGTCTTATTCAAGTCCAAGACCAAATCCCATCCATTCACACTTCCCTAGCTCTCTCAAGACCCAAGTAAACGGAGGCTTCTACATTGGGCATACTAAAGTCACGTGTTCTCCAGTTCTAACTTGTGTGGGAGCTATGTCCTGAGAGACTCAGAATATGAGTTCTAAAGAAAGCCTTCCATCCTCTAAGGGTGGAGAGTCCACAACATTATAAATATGTTTATGATGAATTGTGTGTATCCCTGTGTGACTATTACTCTTTACTTGAACTCTCTAGAATTTGCATGAAATAGAGTGGCTGCTTTTGAGTATGGTTCTAATATGAGCCTCTTCCTATTTTTCAGTTCTTTAGACTTTTATGTTAGGATACTTGATTTATTAGCAATGTTGCAAATGTAAATGGAATGTATGCTCACCCTTTCAGTTGATACTGATTGCAAAATAACCAAACTCTTCAGGAGAGATACTTTGTTTTCTTTCAAAAAACTTTTATTATAGGGGAATCACACTTGGAAGATACTTGCACCTTTGGTATATCATCAAAGAGAAATGTTATAAATTATCTGTATCATCTTTTATGTTCTAATTTTGCTTTTACAGCTATATAGTTTAAAAAGGGGGAGTAGGAAATGGAAATCAGGTACCAAGAGAACCATGTAAATTTCCAACTTATTTTGCTCTGTTAAAGCCCTGGGGAGTTTGTTCAATTTAGTTCAGAGACTAAATTGTAGAGATTGGCTCCTATTAATTAAGTACTAGATCCAATATGTAATTATGTCCATTAGGACTTTGACCAAAGCTTGAAAGTCAAGGTCAGAAAGCCTAAAAGGAAATCTGTGTGTGTGACATTAAAGTGGGTCAGAGGGCTCCAGTGCCCGTCTCAGGCCAGGTGTTATCTCTGCTACTGAAATGAAGATCAAGTTGGAAACTATAATGATCACTTAAGAAATAATCTCTTTTCAATTATGTTCCTAATTAGTATCTACCAACGAATGTGTTTTGAAATGCGTTTGAAGCATTTCAAGTCTTCTTGTCTAGAATTTATAGCTAAATAAACATTAAAAATACAGTATTTCAATATGGAAGCCTGTTTCTTTCCTAATTTGAAGAATCCAGTTATAAAAACAAGTATGAGATAATCAGGAGATTTTTAATAGTAAGGAATTATTTTTTAATGCATGATAATAGTATTGTGCTTAAAAGAAGAGTCTGGGGGCGCCTGGGTGGCTCAGTCGGTTAAGCGTCCGACTTCGGCTCAGGTCACGATCTCGCGGTCCGTGAGTTCGAGCCCCGCGTCGAGCCCCGCGTCGGGCTCTGGGCTGATGGCTCAGAGTCTGGAGCCTGCTTCCGATTCTGTGTCTCCCTCTCTCTCTGCCCCTCCCCCGTTCATGCTATGTCTCTCTCTGTCTCAAAAATAAATAAAACGTTAAAAAAAAAATTAAAAAAAAATAAAATAAGAGTCTGTATCTTTTATTTATTTAAAAAAAATTTTTTTAACGTTTTTTTATTTTGAGAGAGAGAGAGAGAGTGTGTGTGTGAACAAGGGAAGGGCAGAAAGAGAGAGAGAGAAAGAGAGAGAGAGAGAGAGAGGGAGAATCCCCAGCTACAGGGACAGCTCAGAGCCTACTATGGGGCTCAAACTCAAAAAGCCATGAGATCACGACCTGAGCCGAAATCAAGAGTTGGATGCTTAACCAACTGAGCCACCCAGGCACCCCAAGAGTGACATATACACTGACATATTTATGGATGCAATAAGATGTCTAAGATTTGCTTTAAAATAATCCAGTGGGAGTATATAGGTGATTCAAGACTACTCATATATGAATTGCTAAAGTGGATGATGGTTATATGGGTGCTCATTTTACTGTTTCTCCGCTTTTGTGTCTTAAAAACTCCACAATAACAGTAAAAAATAAAACATTGTAATAAAAGCAAATTAGGCAAATAATACTTACCTTGTCTCTGTAATGTTCAAGGAATTAGAACAAATTATAGCACATACATGATTTTATAATTCTAGAGTTTTTAAATGTAATTTTGCAAATGATTCAGAAGTAGTCACTTTTTTCTGTTTTTGTATAACAACTTCAAATGTAGAATAACAGTGTTGTAGCTGGAGCCATTCCGAGATAACCAAAATATTTCAGTAGTGACATCAGCCAAGATGATGCTGTCATACCCCTGCCTGGCACTTTTTTGAAGCAGTTAGACTGGTCATGTGTGAGGCAAACTGTGCACACCATGAAAGTGATACAAATGTGTCTTTTAAATTATTGGGCTTCATTCCAAAATAGACCCACCCTGTTTGGTAGAAATAAACAAACAAAAAATCACTAATCTGCATCTAACCCAATTGAACTTTCAGCTATGTTTAGAAATGAAGCTCTGACACTCCTATTTATACTTCATTTGGTTTGAATTTTATACTCTGTAGCTCTCCACATTCATACTGGAAGCAAAGCATGTTTTAAATATTTACTGCATTTGTGCACCATTTAAACCCATATTCAACATTGTTAAAGAATAAGCTTGGTGACTGGTAATCAGTCCGTTCTAAATTAACCTGTACGGTGTGGAGGAGGAGGCAGGCGGCAACCACTAACACAAAATGACTGCAACAGTGAAGTTCTGAGAGGCTCTTGTTTATCAAAGATAGATGAACTGCCTTGTGGACTAACCACGGTTAAGTGATTCTAGAATCTCACCAGTTTGGGACTGGGGCGGGGCAGGCTCTGCCAAAGATGCATGACTGGCTGGTCGAGGACAGGTAGGAAGGAAACTGAGAAATTCAGGTTCAGGCTTCTGCTTTCTTATCTTTTGTTTCCCGAATCCAGTCCTAACCTGTCATAGGTTGGCACTTCTTTCAAACTGTCAGTAACTGGCTACAGTTATTCTGCAAAATGGTTTATTCATTCCAATAGTTAGTAGAAGAGGTGACAGTATGACTGAATATCATTTGACTGATTGATATGTATGATTATATATATCAATATTTAAATGTATAATCACAGTATTATTTAATAACTACATTCTATGAAGCATCGACAGAAATCCCATGGCTTTATGGTATGAATCAACCCACACAATAGAAATGCCAACAAGGATGGACAGAGTCAGAAGAAAGGCATGTATCTCTTACTGTTTCTTAAGCTAACATCCATTTATGCACACTGCTTTTGTTTTCCTCCCTTTTATAGGTAAGGTTTCCAAAAAGACTCCTTTTATACATTGACTCAACCCACTTTATCGGTTCATCTATTGAAATTGGGCTTCCATCCCTATCGGGCCATCCAAGTGGTCACCAATGACCTTAGGTACTAAACTCAGTGCTCACTTCCAACTGGTATTCTATTTGATTTCTCTGCTCCTTTTGAGGTGATTAACCACTTCCTCCTTCAAATACTCAGGGAATTTGATGGGTTCGGTGGTAGGTTGAGAAGATATGCCCAGGACACACAGCTTAAGAAATAGCTAAAGGGTGGTTCCTTTTTCCCAGGCTGACTGACCCACCAAGTAAAGTGGTGCCTACTGTCCCACCTGGAACTTCAATCCCCTCCAGGTAAGAACCTGGTTCCCTCTCCATTTTAATAGCAAATAGTATTCTTCTGATTGTTCATTAACTTCTCTAGTGGTTCCTATCTTCTTCAAGGGCTTTGTCCTCTAAACTTCCATAAATGTAGGCAGTTTCTTATTTATCACTCTACACCAGTGTTTGTAAAGAGTGTTTTAAGTATCACTTGCATCAGCATGAGAGACTCTAATGATTCTTACTGAAGATGCAATTTCCAATGTCACCCTAGTGTGACGTAACCCAGCATCTCGGGGATGGAGACCAAAATATGCATTTTTAAATTATCTCCCAGTTAATTCTTAGAAAAAATTCAGGATTTAGAATTCCCGTTTTACACACTCACTTTGGGTGATACTACCTAACCCCATGGCTTCAGTTACTATTTATATGTTGGTGACATCTATCTCCGTTTTCAGATGCCAACATTCCATGTGATGTCTCACAGGCAACTCTCAGAATTAGAGATGCCCCAGACTGAACACTGTCTCCCAATCCTGCCATCCTTCCCCTTGTTTCCCCTAGTTCTCAAAATGGTTGTACCGTCCTCCCAAGGTGGGGCAGGGGGGTGGGGAACAAAAGTGAGGTAGCTGCTCCTGTCTCCTCTCCATTCACTCTCCCATTATGACTCTTGACTCCTACTTCTTACCACACTCAAGTCATTCCCTAGGTAAGATATTATCATATATTGCCTAAAACTCATATATTGGCTTCTGGTCAAGCCCACCTCCAATCCACTCCCCACAAGGGAAGTGGCAGTCATCACTAATTTGATCCGATTACTCCCGCTCATAAACTTTCAAAGCTTCCCATCACCCTTGGGTGAAATAATTTCACTGACAAACCATATCCTACTTAATCTGCCCCCATATTATCTCTGCAGATTTATCTCTCATCACTTCACTCCACAGCTATACTGTCCAATAGAGTGGCCACTAGTCACAAGTGGCTATTGAGTACTTGAAATGTGGCTAGTCCAATTTAAGACATGCTCTGAGTGTAATTCACACATTAGCTTTCTCAAATGCTGGTAAAAATAAATGTAAGAATGTCTCATTAATAACCTTTCATATTGGGGTGCCCGAGTGGCTCAGGCGGTTAAGCGCCCAACTCTTGATTTCAGCTTAGGTCATGATCTGATAGTTCGTGGGATGGAGCCGCACATCGGGATTTGTGCTGACAGCACGAAGCCTGCTTGGGATTATCTCTCTCTCCCTCTCTCTCTGCCCCTCCTCCACTCACACTCTCTTTCTTTCAAAATAAATAAACCTAGAAAAAGTTTTAAAAAAATTAAATGACCTTTCATATTGATTAGATGCTGAGAGGATACATTTTTAAATATATTAGTCTAAAACGTTACTAAAAGTAATATTACTCGATTCATCCTACTTTCTTTTTTTTAATTTTTTTAATGTTTATTTATTTTGAGAGAGAGAGAACGAGAGGGAGACAGCGTGACAGTGGGGAAGGGGCAGAGAAAGAGAGACAAAGAATCTGAGGCAGGCTCCAGGCTCTGAGCTGTCAGCACAGAGCCCTAAGTAGGGCTTGAACTCACCAACGGTGAAATCATGACCTGAGCTGACGTCGGGCGCTTAACCAACTGAGCCACCCAGATGCCCTGATTCTTTCTACTTTCTTAATGTGACTACTGAAGTTTTTAAAATTCCAGAGATGGTTTGCATCGTACTTCTCCTGGACAATGCAGCTCTAGAACTCTATGATCTAGATCTGCCCATCCCAAAAGACTTGTTACTCCCTTAAATGTTACACTTTTCCTTGCTTAAAGTGCACTTCTCCTCTGTACCCACTCCCCTTCTTTCATCCGATTACCTCATCCTTGTCCTTCAGGATTTAGTTTAGTTATCACTATGAGGAGGTTCCCCACCCTTTTCCTTTCCCAAACCAATTCTGGGTTAGCTGTGCCTTCTACGCGCTTGCACGCACAGCACATAGCTTGCATGTGCTAAACTTGTGTGGTTTATTTTTCTACCCCCCCGCCCCCCACCGGGTCTCCTATCCTCACTATACTCCTGTCCTCTCCTATCCTTCTACACTCACTGACTTCTTGTGAGCAGAATCGTGACTTATTCAATGCAGCGTCCTTGGATTCAAGCACATTGCATGGTGCAAAGTAGATATAGAGTAAATACTGGTCGAAGGGCTGCTGGAAATGACTTCTCTGGACCTGAGGTATGAAACAGGACTGATAATAATATGTGTGCGGGAAGTTATGAATTAATATTCTCTCTTTGTCCTTAAGCTATCCAAACCCTATCAACCAACACCTCCCAACCCTCTCTTGCTTCTTCTGTCACCTGTAAAATTTTAAACTTCATCAGTCAATTAAAATGAGGAAATGATCAGAAAACAAAAAGAACACAACTTTTGTCTTCTAAATATTTTTAAATTCCTTTACTGCTAGAAGATATTCACTGTGAGAAATATTACCTATTTGTTGGAAAACATTTTTATAGCATTTCTGAAGATCAAGTCTTTGCAAGAATTTAAATGAGACCTAAAATCAAGTTATTTTCTCTGTAATCCTGCACTGCTGGCATTCGGAGAAGTTTGGAGTACATCAGAAATTCTGGCATACCCACATTATAATTAACATTTACCACACTACTCTCTGTTAAAAGAAAAAATTAGGGTTCAGCAAATATAAAAGCAGTAAGAACAGACAGTAACTATTTTCTCAGTCTCATCAGATAGAAATTTTAAGTGGCGTCTTCAATGTTCATCCAATTTAACTACTCTGGGTGTTTTTTAACACTTTAGGATAGCCAGGACTTTCATCTATCTGTGTTTTTAGGGTATTAAAATGTCTTGAAGACTTGTAAAGACAAGTATTAGGCCTCACCTTGATTCGAGGCACTATGTATCTGTTTTCCTGCTCCACTGCCTTACTATTTATTTACCTCTCAACACACTGTTATACTTGTGTCCACCACACTGGTGAAATGGCTATCTCAAAAGTCATTGTTGAACAGGGCTGTGTGAAACAGACACAGAACCCTCTGAAATCACCTACAATCGCTAAAGCCGGAACAATTTGAACAAAATAAACGCGTTTTTGAATTACAACCTAAAGTATAAAATAAATATCAAAGAGTCCATATTGATATAAATGACTGCATAGGTTTTAAAGTGAAGGAGAACAGACAAATATCCCATGCAGAAAAATTCCAAATAATTTATGTAGAAACTCTGTCTTCAAGGAAGGAGGGCATAACTCCCCACCGTGAGTGTGGTATACATATGGCTTCCTTTCCAAGAGCACAGTATGGAAAGTGGGATGGGGAGACTTGGTCAAAAGCCAACTCAGCCAGGTGATCGAGGTCAACATCAACAGTGATAAATTATGTTGATAGAATGTTCCTTGATATAATGTGGCTAAAGTAGCACTTTATCTCTGTGGTCTTCCTCCCTAAAATTCACAACCCCAGTGTAATCATGAGAAAAACATCAGGATCATTCTCCAAAATATCTGATACTCCCCGAACTGTCACGGTCTTCAAAAACAAGGAAAACTTGAGAAATTGTCACAACCGAAAGGAGCCTAGGAAGATGGGACAACTAAGTGTGATGTGGCAACCTGGATGGGATTTTAGGACAGAAAAAAGACATTAGGCAAAAACTAAGGAAATCTGAATAAGCTATGGACTTTAGTTAATAATAGCATATCAATATTGGTTCATTGTAACAAAAATAACATATCAATGTAAGATGCTCACAGGAGAAACTAGGTATATAACGTTGGGTATATAAGAACTCTCTGCACTGTCTACAATTTTTCTATATATCTAAGGCTATAGTAGGGATGCCTGGCTGGCTCAGTCAGAAGAGCATGCAACCCTTGCTTGATCTTGGAGTCATGAGTTCGAGCCCCACGTTGGAGGTAGAGATTACATAAAAACAAAGTCTTTAAAATAAGGTCTTGAATTCATGACCCTGATATTGAGAGTTGCACGCACTACCAACTGAGCCACCCCCAAAATTTCTACCTTTGACTGCCTGGTCTTATCACTTTATCTGTCCAGGGGAAAGAAATCTTAACAATTCCTACAACTTCAACTATGGTCTTCATGTTGAACATTCCAAGATCTGTAATTCTAAGCCCAATCTCTCTTTTAAAGGTCAGACCATATTTCCAACTGCTTAGTACATATTTCTACCAACAGACTTTCAGGAACATTAAAGTCAATATATTCAAAGGATAAACCCTCTTTTTAAACCCTAGTTCTGTGGCTCCTGTTGTGTCCTCAGTCATGGCTAAGAGCATTATGATTTCCCCCAATGATCTATGACAGCGTAGCATATATTCAAGGACTGTTTTCTTTACCATCATCCTCTCTGGTTTCATACAAATATTGTTTGATTCTATTTCTACCTGCTCCCTTTACTCTCAATGCATTAACTTTTTTGAATAACTAACCAATTCATCAATCAAAACAGCCTTGGCTGACTTGTGGAGATTGGAGGTATGCCCAGGTACAGCTAAGATCTCCAGTTCTGGTATGAGACAGTGATGTGGAATGTCATTGTTTCATGTTCCTTGAGAAAGAAACAGGCATCCCCATCTTGGGACAAGGAACACCACTCTTCTGGGGGGCCAGAGCAGAGATGCAGGGTGATTTCCAATGGGCATGAAAGACAACTAATTTCCTCTGTCCATTTCCTATATGGAGTTAGTTTTTTTTTTTTTTAAGTTTATTTTATTTATTTTGAGAGACAGACAGAGAGGTAGAGAAAGAGAATCCTAAGCAGGCTTAGGCCCTACACGGGCTTGAGCCCACGAACCCATGAGATCATGACCTGAGCTGAAAATGAGTTGGACGCTTAACTGACTGAGCCATTCAGGTGCCACACTAAAGAAAGCCTTCCCCTAGAATCTGACAGCCCAGAGCATCGCAGTATGAGGTCCCTGTCCCTGAGACCTGAGAACCCTTTGCCAACATTTCTGAATGAAAGGTCACAGTTTGCTGATTGCCACATGGCCCTGGGAAAATTCTCCTTCAGCTTAACTATGGTAGATCATTGCTTTCTAATCAAGCCATTAACTACCTTGTTATTGAGACAACGTAAAATCTTGTATACGGGGGAGGCTGTAGCTAAGCCCCA
This sequence comes from Panthera uncia, assembly GCF_023721935.1. Lineage (NCBI taxonomy): Eukaryota > Metazoa > Chordata > Mammalia > Carnivora > Felidae > Panthera > Panthera uncia. Next base: position 39,214,962 of record NW_026057584.1, read on the forward strand.
AATGGTAAATCTTTGATTGGTCTAAACTAGGTGGCTCTCAAACATTTTGGTTTCAGGATCCTTTTATACTCTTAAAGCCAAGTGCATTTATGTGACTTGTGTCTACCAATATTTACCATTTTAGAAAATAAAAAATAAATATATTAATTTAAAAATCAAAATAATAAACCCATTACATATTAATATAAATAATAATTTTAATGAAAATAACTATATTTCTCAAAATAAGGCAAAAAATTGAGAAGTCTGGCTTAATAGAAAACATAGATGTTCATATCTGCTTCTGTATTCAATCTGTTGTCTTGGTTGAAGTACATTAAGAAAATCCAGCCTCATACAAATAAATGGTTGGAGAAAACAAAAAGAAGCATCTTAATAGCATCTTCAGAAAATTTGGGATAGTCTTCTCTGATACAATACTAAAACGCAAAAGTGGTAGTTCCTCAAAGGTTAGTTATAATGTACAATCTGAAAACATATCAATGAAATCGTGTACTGTTACCTTAAATCTTTAGTCTATTTTGGTCTTTAAATGGAGTGATTTTGCAACATGCACTGGTCATTGAGAAAATACTGGCTCACTGAATTATGCAGATCTTTCACATGTTAACACCTTTTATCATACCATATGAAAAAATCACTTTTGTAACATCACCACTAATATCATCAGAAAAATGTTTAAGTACTGGGAAACTATCAAGCTCACAGTAGTGTATACAAGTTATCCACTATTCTAATTTTTACCTGAAAGCTTGAATTTATATCTTTTGCAACATATATTGTCAGTTGTTTTCCTTAAAGTGACAGGCTTACTTCTGTTCATTTTCAAGAAAATGTTTACAAAATACCGAAGTCTGAATAACAGTATTTTGTTTGTCCATTTTTCATGTTAAAAAAAAAAAAATGCGTTCCATGCAAAAAATCAGCCATTTCAACTCACGACTCAAAGAGTCGCACAGTATGTGACTGAAATAACAAGAGCATTTCAGTATGGACCAGAAAATGACAGCAAACTTCATAACTTTATATGAGTGCCTGCCAGGGAGGCATACAATGACTACCAGCACATTTTGATGCCCCAGCCTTGATTTGTACTAAACAACTGTGACTGTTACCATTGCTCCTTTTACACCACCAGCAGGGTGAAAAAGACAAATGACATCTTAGCATTGTTAGAGAAAAGGATTTTAACCTTGTGAACTCCCTAAATGGATCTCAGTGTCTCCAGGTTCCATAAAACACTGCCGAGTTAAGCCAATATGATATTCCATTTCATTTACCAATTAGTTCTGGGTTAGGTGACATAATTCTAGCCAAAAAGCCAATGGGGCCTCTGGGAAAGATTTCTTTCTTCTAACAAGACATGTGGAAACCGAAATTTCCCTTTTCTGCCTCTGGACTTTGTCTTCTACATGGGAAACCTAGAAATAACCTGGCCAGGAGGACAAACAACACGCTTTTGGAATTTGGAAAAGTGAAAAGATGAAAAACTTCTGTGCAAACCGATGCCATTGATGAATCAATGAATTATTCCACTTTGAAACTGCCCTATCTTTAGAATTCTTGTTACGTGAAACGATATTCTCCTTATTAAGTGACCTTTAGACAGGTTTTCTGTTCCCCAAAGTCCAAACATTTTTACTCCTACTTAATCTTACGCTTCCTGTCAACCCATCACTATGCAAAAGACCCTAAGAGCCTAATTACCAGAGCTTGATACCTTCCAAACTCCCTGGAATGAGCAAGCAAAACAAAATTGTTACAAGCCATGTGAGAGTAGCCGGAAGGACGCATATCAACTTGAACAACTAGAATAGGTAGGTGTCTTCTATGGAGGCAAATCAATTAAAAGAGATAATATTACATTTTAATAAAAACATGAGGACCGTAAAAGGGATTAGAATACAACACTCAAAATTTAGGGACTAAAAAACATTATTCCTGATTTATAGAGTAATCAGGATCAGAAAGCAACCAGGTGTTGGGAAGCAAAACCCTAGGAATATATCCAAGTGTCAAGAAATCAAACCATAAGATATGTAGTAGGCCTACAAGAAAGTATTCATTATTCTGTATCAATACAACCAATGTTCTACTACCAAACGTGAAGATATGGTCATGAATAAGACAAGCAGTAAAATATACTTGCGAATTGTTAGGTTACAGTCAACAGCTCTTTTCAAAATAAAATAGGTCTATCTTTTGATAGCTGCATGTGGGTTGGAAGATTTCCAATTCAATTTTTTTGTAACCTTTGAATCTCACACTACAAGATAAAGGTGGGAAAAGTAATGAAAGAGAAACAAACTTGTCTGGTAGAAAAAAAATAAAAAAGATACATATCCTTTTTTAATTTCTCCCATCTACTTCCCTTCTGTATGTCAGTAAAAAACCAGAAATGTTTCACAGCTATGTGTGCCTTGCAAGATCAAAATTCTTGCCTCTAGTGGGAAAATGTAGCCCACTGCATAAAGAATGGCTTTAAGAAAATAACAGTCTCTGTAAAAGTCAACATTCAACTCCTCTAATGAATAATAATTCTATAACTAAATGCATACAGATGTTTTAAGCTCAAAAATTAAATACTATTGAAGTACTTACATATTTTAACTTAGACTAACTCTGGAATAAGTAGACATTACCACATTATTTTAGAGGTTTCATTTCTTTCATTTATTTATTTAGTTACTTTACTTATTTTTTGAGAGAGAAAGAGAACAGGGGAGGGGCAGAGAGAGAGGAAGAGAGAGAGAATCCCAAGCAGGCTCTGCACTGTCAGCACCGAGCACGATATGGGGCTCGAACTCATCAACTCTGAGTTCATGACCTAAACCAAAATCAAGAGTCGGATGCTTAACCAACTGAGCCACCCAGGCACCCCTTATTTTAGAGGTTCAAAATAAAGAAGTGCCACCTTTTTGTCACAAGAAGAGGTCTAGAAATGGTCTACATTCTAAGAGGACTGGATGAGACCATGAATCTTAATTCACATATAGCAGATGAAGCACAATTGTTTATAAGAAGAGGAAGCGCCGAAGCCCTTTCTTTATATTTGACATTACCACTTAAACTCAACTTCACGGAAAATGTTTTGATAAGAGCAACAAACCATTGAACTTCTTTGGGCATAGCTTATCTCAAATCCAAAGCATGATAAAACTCCTCTTGTCTACTCTCACAACAAATACGAATAATGCCGACCTCTAAAGTCCTTGAATGGAGAGCCTAGGCAATGAAGATTAGGTTACTCAAATTACAAGGCACAGCCATTATATGATGGAGCAGCTTCCACAATTGTGCTTTATAAAGATAATTAGTGGTCTTATATACAGTAGTAATTGTGTATTTATTAAAGCTTTCTATCCTATTTCATAGATAAATTGTTTTGTCCTTCATAAACATTGATCAGTATATCCATAAAATGTTTCACTCTCTACCTTAGAATGCAGCAAAATTCATCTTGCGATTATACTTTCCCCACATCCTGTTGCAAATGGACACTGATGTTAAATACTGGTAAATATTCTTAGTCACAAGTTGAGATTGTTTTCAAAGGCTACTTTTCAAAAAAAACAAACAAACAAAAAAAAAAACACTCCAAATCAAAGGCCCAGCAAGGATTAATCTATTTCCGTTGAATCACGTGGTTTTTTTAAACCAGCCTGAGGCACTAACAGAAAAGGTAACAGCAATTTTTAAGTAAATTATGGTAAATGAATTAAGTTACAATTTTGTCTAACAATTTCATTTCATTTTTTATTTACTTTTTTTTGGATACTTTTTTAAAAAGTTTACTTATTTTGAGAGAAAGAGAGAGGGCATGAACAAGGGATGGGCAGAGACAGAGGGAGAGATAGAACCCCAAGCAGGCTACAAGCTGTCAGCACAGAGCTCAACACGTGGGGCCTAATATCATGAACCATGGGGCCTGATCTTAGGAACGGTGAGATCATGACCTGAGAGAAATCAAGAGTCGGAGGCTTAATTGAATGAGCCACTTGGGCACCCCTGGTTTCATTTTTTAAAAAAGAAATAAGTTCTTTAAACTTTGAAGTAATATTGTGTATTGAGATATTGTTAAAATGGTGTTTAAATTTCTTAAGCAGCTGTACAGCTTGTGGCTAAAATATGTTTGGTGTTTAATTAGAGACTGAATTTTTTAATCAGAGATTCAGTTTGGCGTTTTCAACATAGATGGCAAGTGAAATGACTAGATCAATACTTCTACTGGTAGTATCGAAATATTTCTTCTCCAAATTGTCCCTTTCTATCAGATGCCAATGAGAAATTAATACCAAGTTATTGATAAAGAAATTTTGCCAAGTCACTTGTATAATATTAAGTGTAAAGTACACGCCATGACATATTTGCAAATATTAGCTCAAAGAGTCTCCTCCACCCATCTGAGACTGACATGCTTATTGTCTGTGGCTCCAGAGCTGTGGTTTGTATGCAGACGCATGTGTTGAGTTTGCACTCACTGGTGCCCTTGCAATAATCCAAGCAAAAGATGCTGGTGTAGAAGCAGTGTCAAGAGCAGTAACAGATTTGAGATACATTTTTGTGGTAGAATTGGCAAGACTTAGTGTGGATAATAGTATGTGAGAGGGAATGGGGGGTGGGAAGTCATGGAACGATTGGGTTTCTGGTATGAATAAACATATAGAGGGAGGTATCTCTTACCAAGAGGGAGAAGACTGGAGGAAGAGATTTGGAGGTGGGGGTGGGGGGTGGAGACTTACTAGTTTGAGATATTTCTGAGATCCCTGAGACATCTCAGCGGAGATGTCAAGTAAGTAATGGAATATCCAGGTCAAGCTCCAAAGAGAAGTGTGAGTCATATAATAAATTTGGAGTTGTCAGTGTTTCGATGATATTTAAAGCCACACGACTGGATAAGATTGCTCACGAATAATTGGCAAGCATGTAAAGAAGGCCCAGGATCTCTGCCTAGAAAACTTGAAAACGAAGAAAACCTCTATTTTTATTAGACTAACTTCTCACATATTTAGGTCACTCTGCTTAATTTTTTATTTTTTACAAAAGACTTTTCCTGACCCCTTAGTCTAAATTAGGTACCCTGACCCCACAATAGGTCCTCAACCTTTTTCTTCAAAGTGCTTAAAATAATTTTCAATGAATTATTTGTCTTTATTTATTTTGTATTTTTCCTTCCATTAGAATGTAGGTGTCTTGAAGACAGAGACCGTTTGCTTTCAATGTGTATTTCCAGTGCCTGGCAAATAATAACAGTAGGTTAACTGTTAGGTTATGAGGGGTATCTGGGTGGCTCAGTCAGATTGAGCATCAGACTTGGGCTCAGGTAATGATCTCTCAGTTTGTGAGTTCGAACCCCGCATCAGGCTCTCCGCTGTCAAGGTGGAGACCGCTTTGGATCCTCTGTTCCCCCCTCTCTCTGCATTGCCCCCATTCATGCTCTTTCTCTTTCAAAAATAAATAAACATTTAAAAAAGTATTAAGTAATGGATTAAAGTGGATGTGGATATTGATTGAATGTAAGATGAGCCTGCTAAGGTGCTAACAATTTATTTATTTATTTTTAAAATTATTATTATTTTTTTAAAATGTTTTTTATTTATTTTTGAGACAGAGAGAGACAGAGCATGAACGGGGGAGGGGCAGAGAGAGAGGGAGACACAGAATCGGAAGCAGGCTCCAGGCTCTGAGCCATCAGCCCAGAGCCCGACGCGGGGCTCGAACTCACGGACCGCGAGATCGTGACCTGAGCCGAAGTTGGATGCCTAACCGACTGAGCCACCCAGGCGCCCCAAGGTGCTAACAATTTAGCAGTTGTGTGCATGTGTGTGAGTGTGTGTATGTGTGTGTGTGTGTGTGTGTGTGTGTGTGTGTACATATGACATTAAATCATTCTCCTTGAACTTTCCTAAGGGAAGAATAAATTAAATAGCAAAGGTTTCAAACATTTTCATTTATTCTTTCACTCTTCATGGAGGGTGTGTGATATATGAATGTTTATGGAAAACTTTGTTATGTTCAAAGTACAAACAATTTGGGGTTCCTGGCTGGCTCAGTTGGTGGAGCATGCGACTCTCGATCGTAGGGTATGAGTTCGAGCCCCAAGTTGGGTGCAGAGTTAACTTAAGAATAAAATCTTAAAAAACAACAACAAACAAAGTACAAACATTTCTTCAACTGTACAAGTGTTCTATCATAAACTCCCAACTTGGAGCCTGTGTTATTCATCTGTATCTCTTATATATGGTGAGTAGGCCATATGTTTATTGTTTCAATGCATGCTTTAATTGTTACGTTAATAAATTTATTCATATATTTCGATTATAACTTTAGTGAACAAGGTGGATATGACATTGATTTTGCTGACATTTTGGTGCTCTTATTCAAACTGCCCATCTTTGTAAACGTTCTTTATACCAGAGTTCATTTCTAAAGTTTATTTTAGTAGGTCTATATCACATATTTCATCCACAAGGGACTTAATAAATTATCCAAAGAGCAGACACTACCAGAAGAGTGAAGTCCACAAAACTTGATACTGACAGCAATCTGTTCCACTTTGGCATTACTATTCCTTCCTTAAAAAACAGGTGGCTCTTGGGGTGCCTGGGTGGCTCAGTTGGTGAAGTGTCTGATTTTGGCTCAGGTTATGATCTCGCAGCTCCTAAGTTCGAGCCCCACCTCAGGCTCTGTGCTGACAGCTCAGAGCCTGGAGCCTGCTTCGGATTCTGTGTCTACCTCTCTCTCTGCCCCTCCCTCTCCCGCTCATGCTCTGTCTCTCTCCCTCCCTGAAAAATAAACATAAAAGAAAGATTTTTTTTTTTTTAAACAGGCGGTTCTTGTTGCCCCTCAGTTTAGAGATTCTCAAGGCAATGCCTGGCCATTCAGTATACTATGTACATAGGCACATTTTCCTTCTCTCAGATTTACCTGTCATTTCCATTTCTTTCCTGGTCTTATTTCCTATTTTACAAGAACGTGTCTGTCTGTGGGTTATGGAAATTTTTTCTAGGGGTGTCTGGGTAGCTCATTTGGTTGGGTGTTGGATTCTTGATTTCAGCTCGGGTCATGATATCATGGTTTGTGGGACTGAGTACCACATAGGGCTCTGTGCTAAGAGTGCAGAGCCTGCTGGGGATAATCTCTCCCCACTTCCTCTCTCTGCCTCTCCCCCTACTTGTGTTCTCTCTCTCTCTCTCTGTCAAAATAAATAAATAAACTTAAAAGAAAAAAATGTTTTCTAAGAACCATAGAATGTTACAACTGGCAAATCCTTTGAAGTCTCTCTTCCTTACTTTTCAGCTACTCAGGTAATTACATCATCTCCTGAGTTTTGTTAATTTGGATAATACAATTGCCTTTAGGGTGTGTTGCTAATGGTGGGAAGCTGGTACTACCCAGATCACATCACCAGGCCTCTGTTACACAGAATGACATAAACTGGCCACTTACTGAAATGAGAGTCTTTATCATCCACTCCATGTTGAAATGAAAGAATGGACAATTATTGAAGCTGTGGCTATTTTGTTTAAATAAATCAATGTGGTAAGTGTGAGTCACTGAGGAAGGTTTTTGCTTTGTTTTGTATTAATGCAGATTTCTAGACTTCCCATTTCGAAATGTTTTGAGAGATGGATCAGGAATAAATTATCCCGTCATTATAGCAACTTGGAATTTACACATATCCCTGGTTAAAAGCTCCCGATTTAGATCACTTCTTAGGTAACAGTGAACCCTTAATTTAATATAGGAAGGCAATATTTTAAAATACAATTTTAAGGCAATCTTTGAGCTGTTGAGAATTTACTGATGCATCATCATGAATTTATTTTCCCCAAGAAACATAGATTAATGCTTTGAGATAAAAACAGCCAAGGGACATAGGAAGACATTTATGTGCAAGGAGAGAAATTGTATCTCCAGGCTACAACTATTTATCAATTTTCCTGCCACTAAAACTTACCAGCCAGTTTGTGAACCTGCGATACAGATGAGTAACTCTATATAGAAAAATCTTCTCTTTGGGGAGAATTTACTCAGGGAAATTATTACCCATTGATGATATTTTCCCTGGTATCTTCTTCACCCTTATCTGCACTTTGCACAGTTACTCTCCAACCGACCCTTTCTAATTACTGTATCTGCTCTGTGATAAGAATCCCTAAAATCCTCCCTAAAATCTAGAAGTAGTATGGTCTTTAAAAGGAAGCTCTTCTATTTTCATTTCCACAGAATTATGGAAGGCTTCTTTGAGGTTTTTTTTTTTTTTTTTTTTAATGTTAGTTTTGAGAGAGACAGTGTGTGTGTGTGACCAGGGAAGGGGCAGAGAGAAAGGGAGACACAGATCCAAAGCAGGTTCCAGGCTCTGAGCTGTCAGCAAAGACCCTGACATGGGGCTTGAACTCAGAACCTGAGATCATGACCTCAACCGAAGTTGGACGCTTAACCGACTGAGCCACCCAGGCACCCCTGGTTTTTTGTTTTTAGTTTTTTTTGTTTTTGCTTTTTTGGAGAAATCATATAGGCGTGCCTGCCTGGCTCAGTTGGTAGAGCATATGACTCTTGGTCTAGGAGTTGTAAGTTCAAGCCCCACAGGTTTAGAGATTACTTAAAAATAAAATCTTTTTTTAAAGAATTTTTTAAACTTTTTGTTATGTGTATTTATTTTTGAGAGAGACAGACAGACAGACAGATAGAGCAAGAGCAGGTGGGGCAGAGAGAGAGGGAGACACAATCGAAAGCAGGCTCCAGGCTCTGAGCTGTCAGCACAGAGCCCAACGCGGGGCTTGAACCCACAAACCGTGAGATCGTGACCTGAGCTGAAGTCGGACGCTTAACTGACCGAGCCACCCAGGAGCTTCAGTAAAATCTTTTTAAAAAAGAAAGAAATTATATAGATTTGTAATCCGTATTTTGTGGCCATGAAGAAGAGTGCTGTATTATTTTCTGTTTTATATGTCAAATTGAACTTGGCCTTCTTACTCTCTCATCTCAAAGCTTCATGAGCAAAGCCATCAGGAAAGAAGAGGTAAACCATCAAGTAGCCCTACTGTACAGTCAGACCATCAAGAATCAGATTCACTGCTTTTCGTACTCCACTATCTGAATGTGAATGAGGCCTTTTTATCCCAAGGGAAGTTTGACACATTTTAGGCTTTCTGGTCATATGACTGCTATCTCTAGGGGTAAAATAAAGAGGATGGAACAGAAGAAAATATCAGAGGTTTTCACTTCCTCAAGATAAAGAAGGCCAGGGCAGGGCCTCAGTTGGAACTTTTAAAGGCCTAGACCCCGGGGCTCCTGGGTGGCTCAGTTGGTTAAGCGGCCGACTTCGGCTCGGGTCATAATCTCGTGGTCCGTGAGTTCAAGCCCCGCGTCGGGCTCTGTGCTGCAGCTCAGAGCCTGGAGCCCGTTTCAGATTCTGTGTCTCCCTGTCTCTGACCCTCCCCCTGTTCATGCTCTGTCTCTCTCTGTCTCAAAAATAAATAAACGTTAAAAAAAAAAAAATTAAAATAAATAAATAAATAAATAAAGGCCTAGACCCCTGAAGATTATAATTCCTCGTGCATTGTTTCAGTGAGGTCAGTACCAAGCTACAAATGCCTGCATGCAAAACTTACCTGCTTACCTAAATTTAAGAGCTTCTCTCCAGTTTGTTTTTCTTTTGCTTATAAAAATTTGTGTAAGTTTACATAAAAAAAATAATTTAAAAAAATTAAAAAGGGGGTGTCTGGCTGGCTCAGTTGGTTAAGCTTCCAACTTCGGCTCAGGTCATGATCTCACAGTTTGTGAGTTTGAGCCCCGCATCACACTCTGTGCTGACGGCTCAGAGGCTGGAGCCTGCTTCAGATTCTGTGTCTCCCTCTCTATCTCTGCCCCTCCCCTGCTCGTGCTCTATCTCTGTCTCTCAAAAATAAATAAACGTTAAAAATTAAAAAAAAAATTGGATAAGTTTATCATTGCCGAGCTTTCTTCAATTGTTTGTATCTCTCCCTTGCTGGTGTCTGCTGGGCAATCCAGGTTGGATTGAACTCTTATTTTTTTTTTTTTAAGTTCTTAAAAAAAAACTTAAGATGGGCAGGATGGGCAGAGCTCTTATTTATATATGCATTCTCCTTGCTCATCTGTAATCCTAATGCCTTGCACACAATAGGTGCTTCATAAATGGATGAGGATGGGAATGGAAAGTGATGAAGGAGGCGCCCAGCTCACTCAGTCAGTGGAACACGCAGTTCTTGATCTCGGGGTCGTGACTTTGAGCCCCATGTTGGGTATATAGATTACTTAAAAATAAAATCTTAAAAAAAATAGTGAAGAAGCACTTTTTATGTAACTGGCTGATCAGCATAAGTTGTCAACAAAGTTTTAAATCTGTAGTGCTTTACTGAACAAAGACTGTGACTATTCTCAAATATATGCTGTTAGCATCTTTCGAAATTGCCTTTTCAAAGTTTGATAACTTATGAGTAGAAGGTTCACTCTTCCCTCCTCCAGGGTAGGCAATGGCCACACTTTGTGTTTTTGTTTTAATTTTTAATTTAATTTTTTTTATCCTTTTAGGTAAACTCTACTCCCAATGTGGGCTTGAACTCACGACCCTGAGATCAAGCATCCCATGCTCTATCAACTGAGCCAGCCAGGTGCCCCCACACTTTGTATCTTTAATAAATGAAAACAAGTTGGGGCACTTGGGTGGCTCAGTCGGTTAAGGGTCTGACTCTTGATTTTGGCTCAGCTTACACAGAGCCTGCTTGGGATTCTCTCTCTCTCCCTTTATCTCTGCCCCTCCCTTGCTCACACTTTATCTCTCCCTCTCTCAAAATAAATAAAATAAAATAAACAATTAAAAAAAGTAAGTGGACTGGATACAACTGAAGGGGTCACCAGATTTGGACTGGTGAATGATCTTCCTCCTTTATTTTCTTCCTGACTATAAACTTTCAGGAAATGACAAAGCTATTATTTTAGATTTTGAGTCCTTGGTCTAATTTTTCCCAATCTTCTATATACTTAAGAGGGTGTGTGTGTGTGTGTGTGTGTGTGTTGAGTTTTACACTATTTATTTATTTATTTATTTATTTATTGGGGGTGTGGGGAGAGAGATAGAGAGAGATAGAGATAGAGAGAGAGAGAGAGAGAGAGACAGAGAGAGTCCCAAACAGGTTCCATGCTGTCAGTGCAGAGCCCGACTCAGGGCTCCATCCCACTAACAATCTCATGAACCATAAGATCGTGACCTGAGTAGAAATCAAGAGTCAGAAGCTTATCTGACTGAGCCACCCAGGCACCCCATTGAGTTTTACATTTTTAATTAATGACTAAAACATCATTACTTTGATGGAATTCTTTAGCAATGTTACAAGTACCCTTACAATGTTTTCAGGCTCTTCCATTATTAAAGGATGAAACAGTAAGTTGCTGAGAAACAAAATCATATAAATGAAAGTATATGATACAGTATATTCATTTTGGCCCATTTAAAATTTAAAATAAATCATTTTATAAAGCCAGACAGGTTTCTCTTTTCAGGGCCAAGTTTTTGTTTGAGAGGCAAATCTTACAATTAATGAATGGGTTGCCTTAAACTTTGGTTATAGAAAGCCAAAATAAAGTTTACTCAGGATGTTGTATGTGTAGAGTACCAGTTATTTGCTTCACAGTAAATATTTGGTTTAGTATGGCCTCTTTTGTTTAGAAATGTATACTAGCCTCAAAAGGATATTTACTTCTAGTACAAATAATCTACTTAAAATAAATTACAAAATACTGGGCAAGGTTGGAGTGGCAGGGGTTGGGGAGAATCTATGTTCTTATGGAAACTTTTAAGATCACTTACATACTTCTAAATGAAACCTTGAGAGCACCTGACTGGCTCAGTCATTGGAGCATGCAACTCTTGACCTTGGGGTCGTGAGTTTGAGCTTCACAATGGGTGTAGACATTACTTAAATGAATAAATAAATAAGAACTTAAAAAACAAACAAACAAAAAAAACCTTAAACAGAAGTGTTAATATACAACATACAGTCAGGATGAAAAAAAAAAAAACCCACAAATTATTGACAAAACAGTAGACTCAAAATCAATCCTGTCAGGAAACATGTGCCCTTGTGTAAGTTTGGCAGAACAGCACTGAATACAGTGGACCTTTTTATTAAATGGGTCTTAAGTTCTATTTTTTTTTTTTTATCTTACATATTTTAGAGAGAGAGAGAGACAGCATGCTCAAGCATGGGCAGAGGAAAGCACCCAGCATATTTTCTTACACATGGTGAATTGGTCATTGGATTTATTATGATCACAGATAATTGTTCTATAAAAACACAATTAATTTTGGGATACTCTGGAACCCCCCCCAAATCGTCAAAGTCATCAAAGTTTGGTTATACAGTTACAAAAAATCCACTCATTAATCTATCTTACCAGGCCAAATTCTCTTCCAATGCTGGATCCCTTCATACTTTTGAACTACTACAATTTATTCTGGCTAGTTCGCACATCTCTGAATTAGTGAAAAAAAAAAAACAACTTTTATTATTATTCTTTTTTGTATATGAAATTTATTGTCAAATTAGTTTCCATACAACACCCAGTGCTCATCCCAAAAGATGCCCTCTTCAATGCCCATCACCTACCCTCCCCTCCTTCCCACCCCCCACCAACCCTCAGTTTGTTCTCAGTTTTAAGAGTCTGTTATGCTTTGGCTCTCTCTCCCACTCTAACCTCTTTTGAATTAGTGAAAATTTTACCAGTAAAATGATTTTTCCTAATCATGCTGGCCTTTACCTTTTCTCCTTATTCCTACCTTCTGCTACTGCCAAGTCCTCTATCTGGAGAATTGGATAAGGTGATATGGGGATGATTCAAAGCATTTGGAAATGACAACAGAAGGAATGTGACTCCCTGTCTATAGGTAGCTTCTAAATTGGTGTGGTTGATGCTTCTGTAAAGATACAAAATTCTACACTGAGTCTGTACCATGAAAGTGAACTCCATCAAACACTATCTTCAAAGAAATCAAAGAACTCACAATCCATATAGCAATCAATTTCCAATTCCAAATATGGCTTTAAAAAATTCAGCTAATTTCTAAACGTGTTTTCTTGTAGTAGCCTTCCAAGTATTTCACGTTATTAAACATTTAAAAATACATGGCATATCTACATTTATTACATAAACACCTAAATGATGTATGTTCTAATTTTGCTTATGCAAACAATTTAAAAAGTTGCCCTCATTAAAGTAAGTCTCCAGGGATGCCTGGGTGGCTCAGTCAGATGAGTGATCTTGCAGTTCATGACTTCAAGCTCCACACTGGGCTCTCTGCTGTCAGTGCTGGGCCTGCTTTGGATCCTCTGTCTTTCTCTCTCTCTCTCGGACCCTCCCCCACTCGTTCTCTTTCTTTTAAGATAAATAAATAAACTTAAAAAAAATAAAAAGGAGGTGGCTTTTGGAATTAAGCAGGTAGTTGCTCAGTACCTGACATACAGCAATACTCAATAAACTGTGGGTACATTCATTTCTTGTTTTGTTCACTCAATATCCTTGGCACCTAAAATAATGTCCCACGTGTATTGTTAAAAAATAATTATTAAATGAATGCATGCCTTTCAAAGGGGCATCGATGGTGGCAATTACCTTTTAGAATAAGGATCTTATGGCAGCAACTCGCACAAGATCTGCGGTGCATTTTTGCTGGCAGGGGTAAGGAATTGGATCCTTAAGTACAGAGTGCTTGCTAAATGGAGGATTTCCGTTTAGCCCTCGATGCTTTAAAGATTCACAGAGAGATTTCACAACCTCCAGACAACTTGAACTACCATATTTAACTCTAATCTATTATTTAACCTTCATCTCAGGAAGTTTTGGCCCATATCTCATGCACATCAATTTACAATTTAATCCCTTCTTCTCTTGCTCCAAACTTGAGGAAATAGTTATCTCTATGGTGCTTTCATCTACTGTGAACGGAGTAACCATTTGTTCTTTTTTTCTCCAGGCTAACTCAAATATAGTTTCATGCCTCAGCTATTATTTCTAACCCTTTAATTACCTTTGTTGCTCTTTGAATGTTCTCCAGGATTTTAATGTCTAAAGACCTGGAGCCCAAGCTTGGACATAATATGCTGAGACTGGCTGGTGGAGGCTAACACAGAATTATCATCATAAGATCACCTCATGCTTCCTATTCCAGTTTGTATAGGCTTGTATCAGCTTTTGTTGTTGTTTTCATTATTACACGCTCCATTTGCAAATTCATCTTTTCCCACAACTTGAGGCAGTCATCTTTCATATTGAGAATCCGTAGACCTAACGGGTCATTTTTTTCAACTTCTGTCCTCAAGTAATTACTCTGTATGAGTCAATACTATCTCTTCTCTTTATTCCTAAGCACATCATAGTTTTAGCCCAGAGCTGGACAAACACGAACAGTCCAAATACAGCATTCATATCAGAAATCCAAAACCACACTCATTCCCTTTACTATCATCTCTCCGTCCCGAAATGTGTTCCTCCTCCTAAGTTCTCCATCTGGGTCTCGGAACCACTACATGCCCTACTTTAAGGAACTAATCATTTTTTTAGTCTATCTTGTCTCTCGCTACCTATAGTTAATTTCTTCTGAGTCCTGCAATTCAACACTTACATGTCCTACCAGGTTTGCCTCTTGAATATGGCCCTTCTCCTCTAGTTCACTATCTGGGTTCAGATATGCTGCATCCCTAGATTGGACGACTACAGGAGCTTTGGGTTTCTCTTTTTTCAAGCCATCATTACCTCACTTTGTTGAAACACATATGCCACTTTGTGTCCTTAAAAAGCCAAAAAGTCACATTATCTCCATTGCTTAATATGCATTCAAGACCCTGACATTACTTGCCCTTTCAATTACCTCTCTTGCCACTTCTCTTACTCCCCCATACTTCCTAAATCAAATCCTACACCAGAGATGGCAAATGTATCCATTTTGATTAATAGGAAGTGGCTGCCTGAAACAATGTTTTGAGAAGTATCATGTCAGGGGTGCTTGGGTGGCTCAGTCAGTTGAGCATTTGACCTCAGCTCGGGTCATGATCTCTTAGTCAGTGGGTTTGAGCCCCATGTTGGGCTTTTGTACTGACACCTCACAGCCTGGAGCCTCCTTTGGAGTTTGTGTCTCCCTTGCTCTCTGCCCCTCCCCTACTCACGCTCTGTCTCTCTCTCTCTCTCAAAAATAAATAAACAATAAAAAAAATTTTTTTTTAAAAAGTATCACGTCAGATTGGCCATGTCTACCATGAAAGGGTGGTGATTAAGGCAGCAGTCATGTAATATCCATGTGGCTACAGAGATTAACTATTTAAATTTTCCTAACCCTTCACTTGCTTATCCCTAGAACTGGTCTCCCAGACTTGAGTCTTGCTTCCCTTTCTCAAGGTTCTCATAGTTATATTTTTAAAAAAATAAATGGGGTGCCTGAGTGGCTCAGTCAGTTGAGCCTCTGACCTCAGCTCAGGTCATGATCTCACAGCTCGTGAGTTCGAGCCCCACATTGGGCTCTGTGCTGATGGCTCAGAGCCTGGAGCCTGCTTTGGATTCTGTGCCTCCCTCTCTCTCTACCCCTAAACTGCTCACAGTCTGTCTCTGTCTCTCTCAAAAATAAATAAACATTAAAAAATTTAATAAATGACATTTTGACAGCAAATGGGCATACAAAAACAATCAAATGAATACCTTATATCATATGCCAAGTGTATATGAAAAATCAAAGACTTGACTATAAAAAAGCAGAGCTACAACTGTTCTAGAATGAAACCTAGAAGAATTTATTTATAGTCTTGGAATGGTTTAGGCCACTCAAACTAAGACTTAAAATCCTGAAATCATAGAAAAGATTAATAAGGTTAACTCTGTCAAAATCAAAATCAACTATAAGATAAAAACAAACAAGTAAAACAAACAACTAACAAACAAAAACTTCACAACACTGTAAACAAATACAAAAGACTGGGAGAATTAATAGTAACTCACATCAAAAAAAGTATAAAATCTTTAATACATAAACAGCTTTTAGAAATCAATAAAGTTACCAACAACCCAATATAAAAATGGGCAAAGAGTATGAATACAAGAAGTTTAGGAGCACCTGGCTGTCTCAGTCAGTAGAACATGTGACTGTTGATCTCAGGTTTGTGTGTGTCCCATGGTGGGTGTAGAGATTACTTTAAAGTAAAATCTTGGGGCGCCTGGGTGGCTCAGTCTGTTAAGTGTCCAACTTCAGCTCGGGTCATGATCTCACAGTCTGAGTTCGAGCCTCACATCGGGCTCTAAGCTATAAGCACAGAGCCTGCTTTGGATTCTGTGTCTCCCTCTCTTCCCCTCACCCAGTCACACACACTCTCTCTCTGTCAAAAGTAAACATTAAAGAAAAAATAAATAAAGTAAAATCTTTAGGGGCACCGGGTGGCTCAGTTTGTTAAGCTCTGACTTCAGTTCAGGTCATGATCTCATGGTTCTCGAGTTCGAGTCCCGCATCACGCTATCTGTTGTCAGCACAGAGCCTGCTTCAGATCCTCTGTCCTCCTTTCTCTCTGCCCCTTCTCTGCTTGTGTTCTCTCTCTCTCTCTCTCAAAAATAAACATTTAAAAAAATCTTTAAAAATAATAGGAAGTTTAGAGATAAAAAATGTATAAATAACTTAAACATATCAAAAGATGTTCAACTTCACTCATAAGAGAGACCCAAACTAAAATTATTAAGATATCTTTATGGGTACCTAGATCTAAACAAATATCCAAAAAGTTGATAACACACTATTGAGGATGTAATAGAGAAAGGGGCTCTTGTATATTTCTAGTGAGAATGTAAAATAAAATACTAAAACAAAAAATAAAACACTTATGGAAGGCAATCTCACAATATCTCTCAAAATTACAAATGCATATGCTCATGACTCAGCTGTTTCTCTTCTGGCAAATGATCTTCCAGGATATACTTTCACATGTGAAAAATGTCTAAAGTTCAAGATTATTCATTGTGGCCTTGTTTGCAATAGTAAAATACTGTAAGCAAGCCAACTATCGGGGACATACCACTTAAAAGAGCTACGTAATAGAATACTGTTCAGCTTTAAAACAAGTTTTCCCAGGGGTGCCTAGGTGGCTCGGTCGGTTAAGCGTCCAACTTCAGCTCAGGTCATGATCTCACGGTCTGTGAGTTTGAGTCCCATTGGGCTCTGTGCTGACAGCTCAGAGCCTGGAGCCTGCTTCGGATTCTGTGTCTCCTCTCTCTGTCTCTCTCCCACTCACGCTCTGTCTCTCTAAAAAAACAAGTTTTCCCTTACGAAAGAGTAAGGAAATGAAAATAAATAAATAAATTATAAAGGCTGGGGGGAGCATTGTTCAGAGGTGAAAATTCAGTGTTTACTATGTATTTACTTGAACATACTTAAAGAGACTAAAAGGATACACGAGAAACTGATAGTTGTTGTTACCTCACTGGGGACCTGGGTACATGGAGGATAAGCGTAGGAAGATTTTGATTGAAAACAAATTAACTTCTAAAATTATGCAAATGCTCCAGTTTTCTTTGTCTTGAATGTGCTTCACCCTTATTCCCCACCTTCACCTACTTATAGATTTCTTCAGATCTCAATCATTTCCTCAAGAAGACTTTCTTTCCAATCTGGAATCATTTAGATTCTCTCATCTTGGTTGAACTCTTACATTTGTCTTTGTAAATCATTTGTGCATATCTGTCTCCCTCATTGGAGGGTGAAGCTCCTAGAAGGGGGAGGGAACGTGTTTGGCGTGCCTCACCAGAGCCTGGCCCGCTTGGCACACCAGCTCTATGGGAATGCTTGCTGGATGAAGAAATGCATGCTCAGGGCACTGTGTGAGACCACTGGTTGGGAAACTACAGGGAAAATATAAAAGAGGTGAGACAATGTCTGCCTTCAGGTAGTTTATCAACTAGGAGGTTTAGATAAATACACATATAATTATAAGGCTGAATGTTGTCATTGCCTTAGGAGTTACAAATAAAGTCGCATGGGATTTAGAGCAAGGTGAGTGCCAAAATAATTTTTTAAATGTGTTAACTGTGTGAAAAAGGCAGTAGTATTTGAAAAAGCACTTTGAAAGACTGATAAGATTTCCTCAAGAAAGGGAAGAGCATTTAATTCAGAAAAACAAATGCTGGGGCGCTTGGGTGGCTCAGTTAGTTTAGCATCAGGCTCTTGATTTCTGCTCAAGTCATGATCTCACAGTTTGTGGGTTCAAGCCCCACAATGGGCTCTACACTGACGGTGCAGAGCCTGCTTGGGATTCTCTCTCTCCCTCTCTCTCTCTGCCCTTCACCCAATCTCACTCTTTCTCTCTCTCTCAAAATAAGTAAACTTTAGAAAAAAGGAAGAAAGAAAGAAAGAAAGAAAGGAAGAGAGGGAGGATGGAAGGAAGGAAAACAAATGCTTACAGGGACCAGGACCAGACAGTTGATACATGTAAGTAAATGCATTTCCAAGTAGAAACTGATGAAAAACCAGATCTGGAGTTTCTTAAAGTTGGCTGAGTATTAGCATTACTTGGGAGCTTAAAAAAGTCTCCATGCTTAGGCCAAAACTCAAGGCCAATTTGATGAGAAACCTGGAATGGGGTTGGGGTAGAGTGTATAGGAGGATGATATAGAGGTGAAACCCAAGGATTTGCAGGGGTTTTTTTTTCAAATGTTTTTTAACATTTATTTATTTTTTGAGAGACAGAGAGAGAGAGAGACAGAGTGTGAGCGGGGGAGAGGCAGAGAGAGGGAGACACAAAATCTGAAACAGGCTCCAGGCTCTGAGCTGTCAGCACAGAGCCCGACGCGGGGCTCGAGCTCACAGACCGCGAGATCATGACCTGGGCCCAAGTCGGATGCTTAACCGACTGAGCTACCCAGGCGCCCCCCAAGGATTTGCAGCTTAAAAAAAACTGCCTAGGTGATACAAATGTAGACCAGTGGCATTCACATCACCTGTGACTTGCTAAAAATGCAGATTACTAGGTCCCACCCTGGACTTACAGAATCAGAACTGCATTGTGACAACCTCTCCAGTGAATGCCATATACACTATAAATTTGGCGAAGTCCTGCTCTAGAGAGCTTTGTTCTCTTCCGAAGGAGTGGTCACTCATTGGTTAGTAGCAGAGAGAATACAGACACCGTAGTGTCTCGTTTCTCGTGTATACCACAGGCAAGGACAAATAACTGATAACAGGTTGAAGCCGTCAGAAGACACAGCCGATATGTTGTGCACCGGAAAACAATGTGATATTATGTGTCAACTACACTTTAATTAAAAAAGCCACAAATGCCTGGGGCCTCCCGGTTTGCTAGAGATGGAATGGTGAAATCAGTGGAGTTTGTCTGAAGCTTAGGCTGTTTTAACCAGAAGTGTTTTTAATGTGGATTTTTGGTATTTATTTTAAAAATGTTTCTTGAGCAGCCAAAGCATCTGCGACAACAATATCACGTGGCCAAGTTCAACACGTAACAATGCTCTCATTTGGGGGTATAGAGGGCCTGGAGCACCACCAGCTTGGCCATCCTCCTTCCCAACTCCTGTAAGCAAAATTTAAAGGGTATATTGGAAATAAAGCTACAAGGCGTTGGAGGGCTTGGGATGATTATTTAAGTAAATTAGGCCAAGCTTACTTACTTAAATTTGGCAATGTCAAGTCCCTCGGTATTTTAAAAGTCAGAATTATAACTGCAATACTAACAGAAAAAGCAAGCTGGCTCCCTCATGGTCGGTTGCAGATACCATTGGCATGAAGGAAACAGTTGAAGACTTTCATCCAACAAATAGTTATCGAGCTCCTGCTCGTGTACCAGTGCTATTTTGGGTCCTTTACCTTCATCCCTTCTGTGGTAGCCTAGACCGCCAGCCTCCTGGAAAATGAATGTCATTACTCCTAGAATAAATGATCTCACAGGATCAAAGTGTGGATGAGTCAGAGCAGTCCATGGTTCCAGCCAGAGACTGCTGGCAGTTCAGCAGCAGTGTCCTTGAATACGAAGGACCCTGAGATGGGAGATCAGAGATCAGGGGCAGAACAAAGGAGAAAGGGAAGTTCACAGCAGGTGAAGATACACCCTAGAAGGTCTCTCTACATTGCTAAAGAGTTTGACAACAGTTCTACAATTTTAAATGGCAATCCTAGGGCATAGCTTTCAAAGTATCAGCAACCATTTTCTCGGGCTCCCACAACCCTTATCTGTTATTCCTTTTCAAGTTAAGTTGTTGCACTGAGTAATGCTTTTATCTGTCTCTGCAAAAATATTATGAAAAAAAGCACTTCGCTGGATAAATGTACAAAATTAACTGCAAATAAAAAAATCAGTCTAACGTTTTAAATTGTTGAGCTTTCACTGCACTGCCACATGCACAGGTACTTCTGAAACACACTAGGCATTTCTGTAAACCATCCACAAAAGCAACACTCAAAAACTTCACAAAATGGGTTTTTGTAAGGAGTTTTTTGATAGCTTTTGTTAAAAAGAAATTTCTAAGCACTTTCAAAATTTTAGATGCTCAAAGAACATAATCACTGAGGACAGCTGTACTATTCCTTTATAATTCTAGAGAGCACGCATTTATTTTGTTTTGATACGAAGCTCACATTTGTTTTTAAGATGTAAACAAGCCTAGTAACAAAGCAAAAGAGAAACAATGTAATGTATGAGAAAAGACACAGACGTGACAAAAAGGAAAAAAAATCTCCTTTTGAGCTAAAAAGAAAGAGAAAAAAAATAACAATCATCAAAGAGGAAGAAAGACATCTCTCAACAAGAAGGGAACATTTCCCCAGCAATGAGCTCTGGGGGGCTTTGAGGGTGGGGTGGAGAAACAGAAGGTACCAGGTGACAAAGTATTGTTTATGGTCCCTTCAAACAGAACTTTGATTTATATAACAAATCAATCCACTTACAGGACGTGCTTAACTTCACCTGCTGGGAGGTAAGTTCAGTCCCTTTCTCCTTCTTTGAATGAATGGGGAAGGCTTTCGGCTCACCCTCTGCCTCACCCCAGGAATGTGTGCTATCTACAGTTGTTTTGAAACCCGCAGCACTTAAAGGAGCTGTATCAACAGGTTTCTCCTTCTCCCTAACATTGAGCCAATTGTAAATGCTGAATAAGAATCTCGAACAAATTAAACACTATCATAGGAATTCAAAACCATCTCTAGCTAGAGTGGTTTTTTTAAAAAAATAGAAACACAATTCATCACTTCAGCCTTTTTTGAGCCCAGAACCAAAGGGCTAACAAAGGGCTATTTCCTGACAGCTTAATACAAAGCACCTTTTAAGGAAAGCCTGAAAGTTGGCCTGGGAATGTGTGTTAGGGCAGAGAACTCTTTCCCAGATGGACGCTAATGTGGTTTTCAAGAAATCTCAGGAGACTCCAAAATATCCTTCCAAGCAATGTAATAAATGCCAAGCCTTTTATATACTTATTATCTAATGCATTTCTATGGCCACTGCCCTTCAACACAAATATTTATCTTTTCTCTCTCAGCTTTGGCCCCTATACTTTCCATCCTGTCTTTAAATAAAACTACTTCCAAACCATGAGCGGTGAGGTAAAACACTCATCATAGAAGCTTCACTCATCCTAGCCCTAAATACTACAGGAGGAAAAAAAAAAATCACAGGCAAATTCTAACCATACTTTAAACTTCTACCTATAATTGCTAAAAAGAGGAAATTGAGAAGTCATTTGCATTTTTTTCTTACATTAACTCTTTTTGGTTAAAGGGTTGATGTCCAGAACTTGGCTTGCCATGCTTGCACAGCTATGTGTCACTATTTTAATGTCATTTGCAATTTATTGTACAATAAACACCAAGTGGTTACTCTTATGAGGGTCTATGAGATGAGATTTATCATGAAGACTCTCAAACTTCATTTGGCATAAACTTAATTGAAAATGATTATAGGGATGCCTGGGTGGCTCAGTCAGTTAAGCGTTCAACTCCTGATTTCATCTCGGGTCATGGTCTCACGGTTAATGGGTTCAAGCCCCGCGTCAGGCTCTGTGCTGAGTGGAGCCTGGTTAGGATTCTCTATCCGCCTGCCTCTCTTTCTCTCTCTCTCTCTCTCTCATAAATAAATAAATAAAATTTTCTTTTTTAAAAAGAAAATGATTATAATCTGATTTCAAATATTAATCGATGATGTTATAAAGAATGTGTATATTTCCCCATGACTAAACAAGAACACAATTGAAAATAAGTCAACATTCCCCAAATGAACAACAAACATACAATAAAAGAAAATTATTCTTTAAGATTTTACTTAAAAATTTTTTTTTTGTATTTTGGGTGCCTGGGTGGCTCCGTCAGTTAAGCATCCAACTTCGGCTCAGGTCATGATCTGGTGGTTTGTGAGTGTGAGTCCCACATCAGGGTCAGTCAGTGCAGAGCACGCTTCAGACCCTCTGTCTCGCTCAAAAATAAATATTACAATTTTTTATTTTTTTATTTTTAAGTAATCTCTACACCTAACGTGGGGCTCAAACTCACGACTTTGAGATTAAGAGTCACACGCTCCACCAACTGAGCCAGCCAGGCATCCCTAAAAAACTTTTAGTCTTAACGATAGAAATTAAAGTCTCTATAATAAACTGTGGAGCAAATAATTTGCTAATTACCATGGACTGATTACTTTAATTGACCAGTTTCTTAGATGATCTTTATATCAAAATTTTAAAACAGGGATAGGTTAGGAAATTGTCTAGATAATTTATTAATGTAGATTCTAGGGCTTAAAGGAACAAACTTCAGTGTCTCATGACTTTCCACATTTGAGGAAGCAAATTAAGTAACAGCGAAAGTGGAAACATCTAGGGGAAGTGGAATAAGGCATCGAGGATAAGAGTCAGCAATGAAGACTGCGGGCAACAATGCTCAAAACGGTATATTTAAAAATGCATTTCATTGCTTGCCTCAGCCTCCCTGGGATTTGTTCAAGAGTTCGGATTCTTCATAAAGTTAAAAAAAAAAAAAAACTTTTAGGAAAAATACTCAGTCAACTAAACTTCCTAGTGAAGTTGGCCCTGAAGCTTGCACTTAACACTGTGATTTTATCACTTCCTTTTTTTAAAATTTTTTTTAACATGTATTCATTTTTAAGAGACATAGCACGACTGGTGGAGGGCAGAGAGAGAGGGAAACACCGAATCCAAAGCAGGCTCCAGGCTCTGAGCTGTCAGCACAGAGCCTGATGCGGGATTCGAACCCATGAATCGTGAGATCATGACCTAAGCTGAAGTCAGACGCTCAACCAACTGAGTCACCCAGGCGCCCCAGATTTTATCACTTCTTAAAGGGATATGACAAAGCTCTTTAAATATTTCCAGAGGACATGGAGTATTTCCAAGAGTGAATTAAAGAATCATGTATCATGTAAGCATTACTTATTTAGCTCTTAGAAATTAAGATGATCAGATACCTCTATAAAATGAGAATTATGAGTTAAAGATCATGCCTATACATTTCCTCCCTTCTTCCCTTGTCTCCCTTCCCTCCTTCTATCCTCCCACCTCCCTCCCTCCCTCCCTTTCTGTCTGTCTCTGTCTCTCCCTCTCTCTCTCTCAAATTTGGGCAACAAAGGATTTTTATCTTCCTTTGAATTCTGGTGCCCAAGTAAGCTGAAGAACTAACATGAGGCAAGACTAACTGGATGTGTGGAGACCCTCTCCACAATTCTATTCACCACATTTCCACAGGGAGGGGCCTGGAAGAAATGAAGAATGCACAGTGGGAGGGGCGCCTGGCTGGCTGTCCGTAGAGCATGCAACTCAGTTTGGGGTTGTAAATTCAAGCCTCATGTTGGGTGGAGAGATTACTTAAAAATAATATCTTAAAAAAAATGCATAGTGAGATCTCAAGGCAGATTTACTTAAACAGCCAAATAATGAAAACAATTATTCATCGCTGGGGAAGAATAAATTGTGTTATAGTCACACAATAGAATACTACACAACAAAACCACTAACAACAGGGGTGCCTGGCTGGCTCAGGAAAAATGGAAAAATGGAAAAATGAGCAAACTGCGTTTCTTCTTTTTAAGTTTATTTGTTTTGAGAGAGAGAGAGGGAGAGCACATGCACGAGTCGGGGAGGGGCAGAGAGAGAGGGAGAGAAAGTGAGACTCCCAAGCAGGCTGCTCACTACCAGTGCAGAGCCCGATGTGGGGCTTGAACTCACCAACTGTGAGATCACGACCTGAGCTGAAGTTGGGCGCTTAACTGACTGAGCCACCCAAGTGCTCCAAACTGCTTTTCTTTCAACCTTCCCTCTCTCATTAGGCATGGAATGTGGAGACAGCAGGAGAATTAAAGAATGAGGAAGACTCTCCAAATAACTTGTAGGGTTTGGGGACTTCAGTTAAGTTTTAGAGTTTCTTGATTAGGGAGACCCTTCCGTTTTCCCCTTCTTTGTAGGATGTGCCCTGATTATTTTTGAGGGACACAGTTGCAAGGAGTGATCAGGTGAGCAGAGTTGACTGTCTGGCTTTCAGGTAGAGAATTAAAGTTGGGTCTCAAGTTTACTTTATCGCTTGTTCCACATGGTTCGTTCAACAGCATGGGGAAGGAGGGAGGGCTGAGGCATAAGTGCTGTCCAGGGATGGAAGGTGTGCTGGTGAGAGGACGTGCCTTTTGTTCTCTCTGCAGAAAACCACAAAAAGGATTCCAAAGATTGGGAGCAGAGGGCTGAGATATACCAATATTTATTTCTAGTCACAGTCTCTTGTTGTAATTTATGTGCTTTTCTTTTTTATAGAATCCTGGCAAAACAAATCCCTATCTCCTTAGCTGTTTTTCTTTTCTCCGGGCCTTTTAGAAACACTGTGAATCCATTTTTCCTGTTCTCCTTCCCCTGGACACCTCTCAGCCCTGGCAGGTCATTTCTAACAGCAGAGGCTGTGACTGGTAATGAATGTGTGGAAGGATTGGGGCCTGGCTCTTGACCTTCATGTTCTGGCATTCCTATATTGTCTCTTGAATTTTTAACAGCTCAATTGCTGCCTCATTCGCCACCCAAAGTACTGCCAATTAGAATCTGGCTGCATTTATGAAATTATTTTAAAGTTAAATTATTTAATTATTTTAAAATAACACTAGATAAAAATTAATGGAGACAATTATAGAAATGCTGAAGCTGAACTCTTCATTTAAATAATATATGTGGGGTGGGGGGAGGCTAGTAAAAATTTAGGGCTAATCTCTGTGCTAGGCATTTTATTTATTTATTTATTTATTTATTCCCATCCCCCCATCCACCTCCTCTGATAGGCGCTTTATATGCATTATGATGTTTACCCCATGAAACCTCTGTAAGCTTGTAAGCTAAAAATTAGTATTCCTGTTTTATAAGTGAATTCTCGGGGCCCCTGAGTGGCTCAGTCGGCTAAGCATCCAACTTGGGCTCAGGTCATGATCTTGCAGTTTGTGGGTTTGAGCCCCGCATCGGGATTCCCTCTCTCTCTCCCTCTCTCTTTGCCCCTCTCTGTTCATGCCTTCTCTTTCTCTCTCGCTCTCTCTCAAAATAAATAAATAAACTTAAAAAAAAAAAGTAAACTCTCAGACTTAAAGGATCAGAAATACTAAGTGTGCCGGGGTAAAAGCCCAGGTCCATCTAACTCCAAAGTCATTTTATCTCACCACTGCTTAGGCAAGGTGCTTACTCAACATATGCAGAGCTTAAATATTCTTTCATCTTATGAAAAAAACAGATTTGGTAAATTAAATCTGCTAAAATAGACAGTAATCTCCTTGAGGGCAAAGGCTGGTTACCTATCTTTTTGTGTGGCTTAGAACGGCACCTCAATGTGTTAGGTGCATACTTCCAAATAGGTGCACAGGAGAAAAAAATTGTTTTTCTTAAAACAATTACATATACACTAACTTTTTCAAAGCATGTGTAAGTATCTACATTACATTAATAGATTCACATACCTGAAGAAAAAATAAAATTTACTCATCTAAATAAAATGTGAGGTCAATGAAAAGGATAGTTTAAATGCCAAATATAACATAACCAAACAAGTTAAAAACGTGGGTACTGGGGCCCCTGGGTGGCTCAGTTGGTTGAGCATCTATCTGTCCCTCGATTTCAGCTCAGGTCATGATCTCGTGGTTCGTGACTGTGAGCCTCGTATGGGGCTCTGTTCTAAGAGCACAGAGCCTACTTGGGATTCTCTCTCCCTCTCTCTCTGCCCCTCCCTGCTTGTGCTCTCTTTCTCAAAAATAAATAAATAAACATTAAAAAAAAACAAACTTGGGTACTGAACTACATTTCCAGATTTTTTTTTTAGTATTTATTTATTTTGAAAGAGAGTTAGAGAGCAAGCATGGGAGAGGCAGAGGGAGGAGGAGAGAGAGAATCCCAAGCAGTCTCTGTGCTGTCAGCGCAGAGCCCAACATGGGGCTCAATCCCACAAACCCATGAGATCATGGCCTGAGCCAAAACCCGAGAGTCAGATGCTTAACCTACGGAGCCACCCAGGTGCCCCACATTTACAGATCTTTTAAGCTCTAAAGGCACACTGGCTAATATTTCTGTTATTCCAGGATTAGCAAGCAAGTATAAAACCTTTCACGGTATAACTGACCCTAAACGTGGAATCACTGAAAGGAAAGAACATACAAATACAAGCTCTCCCCCTAATACAAGATGGAACCTACTGGAGCAGACTGAAACCCAGCTGTTAATAGAATTACACTGCCATGATCAGTTCTTTATACCAAAGCATCCGAAAGCTGACTGAATACTTTTTCTTTACAGGACTTCTCTCCCTCCATTTCATTTTAGTTTCTCTATGTGGAAAGAAAGCACACAGCTAGACTTTTAATTCTCAATTCCTTATTTTTTTCTGAAATGGTAGCCTGAAATTAGTGTATTGCCTTTTAAATTAAGTCATAATTTGTTTCTGAAAGAACTGTACCATATCTTTGGTGTGCTGTGTTATTTACTTTTTACGAGTAACTAAGTTTGCCGAATGTTGAGTTCTTCAGAATTTAAAGTCTTGTTTTGTTTTTTGTTTTTTTTTTTTCTTTCATAGAATAAAAGGACTTCTTTCAATATGGAGGCTTATTTGGCTTCCAGGTAGAGTTACTCAGGTTTCCCAGTTTGTGGCTGTTGTGTTTCTGCTTCAGAATTCTCTAGGATGAGTTTCCCTGTGAACCTAAACACACCCGTAAGTAATCATTTAGTCTCTACTAACTCTCAACATGTTTGGTTAGGTCCGTTTCTGAGATTATAAGAAAAAAAAAAAAACAACACAGTTATTTCTTTCTTTCTAGATTTGTCTCCCTTATTTTCTTCGTGTTACTTATTACAGTTAATGGACATTCCTGAAATTTTAATTATATATACCTATGCACTATAAATGTTTTCTTCATTATTCCAAAATGTTTACTGTTTATTTTTGTGGCTCTCCGTGCATTTTTGAGAGCCATTGTCTGCCAAAAGGAATGTCTACATTGGCTCATTTTTTTTTTTAGCCAAATACCTCTTTTCAATCATTTTGGGTTATTTTTGACAGCAATCTCTAATGCATTCCTGCATAAAATCCCTTGCCCACATTATGTCCTTAAAGTAATGTCTTTGCAAGTAAATCTCCCTCCTATACCTGCTTCTCCATTTTTAATGCTTTCCGTAACGTCAGCATTTTGATTTTAATTCACGTTTTTTATTCCTTTGTATGAATTTATACATTTCTTCCTTTTGACTGGTATCCGCTTTATTCTATTTTAAAGTCTTTAGTTTTTACTTTTAGTCCCCATTAAGTTCCCTGGTGATGTCAATTCATGAATACACCAAAGGTTTATGGCATGGCACACTCCCAGAATGTGAAGCTTCCTGGTTGGGGAGGGGGGGTGAGGGGAGCATATCTGTCACTCATGTACTGATCCCAGTACTACTGAAGACACTGTTACCCAAAAATGAAATATTAAAGTAAATGTCTGTCTAGCCAATAGCATATACTTTGCTAAGTAACTATACCATTTTTTTAGATGGTAAATAAATGAAACTTACCCTTTAAAGAAGATTTCAGTAGATGATTTGGGATCCTTCTCTCTTTATTTCAGCTCAATCCAATTCAGATAAATTCTAGAAGCCTGTCAGGTCCGTCCAGAGGCTGTGGAGACCACAAACGCAAAAATAAAACAAGTCCCTCCTCCTAAATTTACATTCACTTAGATCAGTTGGAGTGCTAGGGTTTTCAAATCCCAAGCTTTATATAAGGTCTTTCCCTTGATGAATGTGTAGTAACTGTTTTCCCCAGCCAGTGAGGATCTTAGGTTTCCCCCTTTTAAAGCTTTAGGTTGTACTTCAACTATTCTTTTTATGTTGCATAACCCTCAGGGGTTTATATCCGACTGCCATACTTAATGTATTTTAATTCTGCCTTGTGATGATCTATATATGCTTCCATGAGCTCATCTTTCCCTTAGGACTTACACAGGTAGCAGAGATTCAACTGGCATTCTTTACTACTTCCTGGCAACTGCAGGTCTGACTTCATGGGTACCTTTATTTTTGGTCTTGCCATCCAAAAGTGTCAGAGAGAGTGTGATTACTCGATTAAATAAATAAAACAAGGTCTTTTGGACAGATCCTATCATAACACCACGACTGTGGTAAACTGGCAACACACACATCCTGTCTTTTCCCCTTCTAATGTGTTCATTCCCATGAGTTATCCCTTTAAAATCTGGAAAGGTTTGTATTTTTTCACAGCTTACGTTCTGCCTCATCCTACCAAAGTATATGCCTCTATCTTATTGTCCCTAGATGGAACAATACAGTTTACATTTGAAGAGAAAGAAAAGTATTCGCCCTTCCATTTCTTTCTTCTCTGGGCATGGGAAGGGTGATGAAAGAGAAAGGTGTGAGTGGGGGAGAAGTAATGGCCAAACAGAAACCAGCGAGGCTAGATCCAACTGTATGTGTCACCTTCGAGGAGGTCATGGTCTGGAGTGATTTTTTTTTTTTCTTTTTTTTTTTCGGAGTAATTCTTTTTTTTTTTCAATTTCTTAAAATGTTTTATTTATTTTTGAGAGAAAGAGAGACAGAGCACAAGTGGGGGAATGAGAGAGAGAGAAAGAGACATAAAATTCGAAGCAGGATCCAAGCTGTCAGCACAGAGCCTGTCGCGGGGCTTGAACACAGGAACCGTAAGATCATGGCCTGAGCCAAAGTCAAACGCTCAACCGACTTGAGCCACCAAGCGACCCTGGAGTAATTCTTAACTGAAATCATATCATACATCTACCCCTCTCTTATCACCAACTTCTCAAATATTTCCATTCTCCTTCCCCTAGCTGCAAATCTCATTTAATAATTGCCCTACTCTATAATATCACTATTTCTGTATTGTCTCATTTCTCCATTAGGATTCTGCTTCTTTTTGTACTCTCTGCCTGTAGCACCTAGACTGGTCCTAGGCTTTTGAAGAATGTTTGCTGGATTGAAATAAATTGCTTGGACTTACTCAGGCTCCCCTTTTCTAGCATGTAGTAAAAATTTATCTCAATTGACACCTTTATCTTTACTGCATGCTATTAAGGTATAGTGGTGACCAAAAAAAAAAAAAAAAAAAAAAAAAAAAAAAAACATAAAGAAAAGTAACATGGTGGACTTTTAATTGCAGCATAAAACATTTTAATGCTTTTTTTCTTTCCTGAAAGAGGTCATGATGAACGATTCTTAATGTTTGCTGGTATAAGCCTCAAGATGCAGGCAGAAATGTTTTTGTGATTTTAAATACTTTCTGCCCAGCATGGATAATAATCAAGGGTAATTAATATATGTTAATATATTTTGTGCGACTTTCACAAGTTCACAAAATAAAATGCATCTTAAACTTGAGCTTATCTTCAGCCATATCTGTGCCGTGTACGGGATCAGAAAATATTTGCTCAATCACTGGATTATATGTCTCTGTGTTACCCCACATTTAGATCTGGAAAAGCCACAGATGGACTTGCCTCAATTTTTTTCATCCACAAAACTGGGCTGGGTCAGGGGAGGGAGAGAAAGGAGGGGGGAACCAGTAACTGCTGTGGTCCTCGTATCCTACTCTGTTCTTGCATATGCAAGGTGTGATCTACCAAAGCAGCAGCAGCTGAGGCAAAGAAATGAAAGCACATGTGTGTCCTGTTGGTAGGAGGCTGGAGTGTCAGATCAGTTTCTAAAGGGATATGAGGATTTTTAAAAGACCAAAATAACCCATTTATCGGCGTCTGGTTATAAATAATTACAATTAGATTTTTAACCTCTTGGAGTCAACTTAGGCATCTTTATTTCTTTCCTTTCACCAAGGCCTTGAACACGTGTGTTTAAATGAAGAATTCTGAGTCACAATGTAATTTGCATGTATTGAAATGCCATATATTACCTTAAATGGTTACCATAGTGTTCTACTCAGTGAGTAAATATGTAGCATAGCTATAAAATTGGTCATAATTTTTTTTTTTATCATTTGGGATGAGAAAATTTAATAAACTTTTTTTTTTTTAAACATCTCTTGATACTAGGTTCAAGGGGCAGTTGCCTATGATTTTTTCTGTGAGTTGCAGATATTCCCTAACTGCCAGGGCTCTGAGACACCAATAATAGAAGTCTCTGAACTGAACGAGGTTCAAAAGCTTGCTATTTTAGGACATCATTAAAACTTTGGGGGAAAGAATCCCACCAGAGACTGAATGTTGCTTGCTGCTAAGCCAAATGACCTGTCCTCACTTTGCCTTGCTGAGAGTGGGAAACAGTCTGTATCTAGCTAGGGATGTGGAAACCATGAGGTAGACAGCTCTCTGCCCACAGTGTGGACAGTAAGCACCAAGGAAGCAAAATGAGATAATGGAATACGAAGACTGTAATTTACTAGGTTAGGACACAGGCAGGATTGGAAATCCTCCACTGTCTAGGAAGACCAAATGTAGATTGGGCCATGAGACCAAGGCCAGGGGAGTTTGTGATAGGGGCTCGCACTGTGCACCTTCTCCTGCCTCTCTGTGTTCAAGATAAAGGCATGTTTAATAATGTTTAAGAGTGGGAAGGAAGGGGCATCTGGCCGGCTCAGTCAGAGCCTTGATCGCAGAGTCATGAGTTCAAGCCCCACGTTGTCATTGGATGTGGAGCCTACCTAAAATAAACACATTTTTAAAAAGTACAAGTGGGAAAAAATAACGTTGAAGAGTTGGATAGTCGGGGTCAGATAGATGAGTTCAACTCCTGACGTTGTCATTTATTATGTTAGCTATAGAACTACCTACCATCATCCCCCACGTAGATCTCAGTTTCCTTACATTTGAAATGGAATAATAATTACACGGACTTCGTAGAATGATTGTTGTACAGGTCGGATGACATAATGTGTGTAAACAAAACCCTTAGTATAGTGCCTGGCCTTCTCGGTGAATGTCAGCTAAAAACAAACAATGAAACATCAACTGCCCAGCCTCTCTTATCTGTAAAAAGAGGAGAGTCAAGGAAAGTCCCTGCAGTAAGGGAAATCAAATCAATGGTATCTCCTGATCAAGGGCTGCTGTCCACCCTGTCCACTTGTTATTTTATTTATTCTTTAATGTTTATTTACTTATTTTGAGAGAGTGTGCAGGGGGAGGGGGAGGGGCAGAGAGAGAGGAGAGAGAGAACCTCAACCAGGATCCACACCTAACATGGGGCTCGATCTCACAAACCATGAGACCACCACCTGAGCCAAAATCAAGAATAGGACGCTTAACGGACTGAGCTACCCAGGCGCCCCCTGTCTCCCTGTTATTTGAGATCACCTTCATATCTCTCATCCTTGCCACTGTCGGAGGTTACTAAAGACATTTCTTCATTCAAGTGTTTATTAAGTGCCAACTCTGTGTCTAGTAGCTATGTGATATGGTGTATTGGCCAACACCTCGAAAAGATAGTTGAAAAGATAGGTAATGAACAAGTAAACACACAAATACAATGATTATCACTTGTTGGAAGAAAAGCATGGCACTCCACTCTCAATGGGTTGACAGGGAAAGCCCTCTGTGAGGAAGGGAGACAAAAGATAAGAAACAGCAGAATGGTTTCAGTCCACACCTTATGGCCTTTCTCTGCAGCAACTTGTGACAATTGCCAGCCTTATTTGTCTTTTAACTCCCCTGTCGTTCTAGCTGTCACAACCCAGAGGGGATTTCAAAAGACATTCAGGACAGACTACTTCCTGCCAGGTGATCCTAGGGTCATGGTCACAGATGTAGTGGCCGGGCGGCCACATAAACACTTGTGCAGGTTGTACCTATATAAAAACGCTGGGCAAGCGGAGTGTCCTGGCACAGGGCTGCATTTACCTACCTCCGAGGAAGGGGTGCCTTTTCTACTCAACACAACCAGAAGTAGCTAGTGGCCCTATGCAGCCTCAGAATAAAAGCACACTTAGAAGTCAGTGAAAGGTTATTTCAAAAGCAGACTGGCACTAGGGACTCAAGGTGCCATCCAGGAATAACCCAGCTTAATCCCTAAGTATAGGTGACACAGAGGACTCATACGGCTGTAGAGCTGCACCGTGATTTATTACCACTTTTCAGGGGAAGCAGTAGGGCTTTCCAGCTGAGTGAAGCTTTGGGGGCCCTAGAGACGGGGGAACAGCAGCTCAGGCCCCCACTGCCTAAGTCCTCACACAAGCCACTTCTTCCAGTAACTGCTCCCACGGGGCAGTGCTGGTCCCCAAAGTCATGACTAATGGCCACCTTCTCAGGCTCTCAAAACTAAGCAGTTCTTGTTGGATTCAGAATGATTCTCCTTCCTACCAGAGCAGAATCATTCTTCCTGATTTTCTGAAAATAAGCCACAAAGAATCCCTTTGTGGGAGTAATGTAAGAAAAAAATAGTCAAAGGGAAAATGTAGGAAACCATGAGCTAAAGACAAGAATACATCAAGTTAAAAAAAAAAAAAAAAAAAAAAAGAATACATCAAGTTAATGTTTGCATACTCAAAGCTGTACCTAATTAAAATATTTCAGAGGGTAGAGGGAAGTTTTTATAGCGAATTGTGTTAAATTGGTTTCAATAGGTTTAACCCCCCAAAAATCCACATATAATATTCTTTTGGCTAGCTTTCTTACATATTAAAACTTAAAATTATGCAGAGAAATTCTCAGGCTAAGACATGTTTTGGCCTAATTAGCAACACTTGAGACTAGCAAGCAGAACTCTGATTTTAAAGATAGCACTTATACTTGAGGCAAGAACTAACAAAACTGGCCAGACTTGATTTCTATCAAGGTTTCCTTGGAGGCAGTTAAAGAAAAAGAAGAAAAAGAACTGAAATGACAGGAGTAGAGATAGACGTTAATAGTGCACAAATTTTATGTGGACTTAGATGCATTAATTTAGGAAAATATAATGCTCTCATCACTTTTGGAGACTATACAAATCAGAACTCTCGTTAATAGGTTTCACAGTCACAAAACAGTTACAATCCTAATCCAGACATCCTGGTTTTCTGGCATGCAGTTTATCTATAGCAATTTCACAGGGTGTTCTAAAAGTCACAAACTAATGTTGATTTGCCTGAATTTTGAAAAGAAATAAACATGAAATATAACTTTTGGGGGGGGGTGGTATGGTGAGGCTATTCTAAAAAGATTTATAATCTTGATTGCAAGTACTGCCATTTTTATTCCTGGGCCACAAACATCGCCGACATCTCTTTTAAAAGATTCATACAAAGAGGCACCTGGGAGGATCAATTAGTTGAGTGTCTGACTCTTGTTTTCAGCTCAGATCATGACCTCCCAAGTTGGGCTCTGTGCTGAGCATCGAGCCTGCTTAACATTCTCTCTCCCCCTCTACCCTTCTTCCTGACTTGTGTGCTCTCTCGCTCGCTCTCTCAAATAAATAATGAAAAAATAAACAAGTGAAAGATTCATGCAAAGAAACAAAACTTTTGTGAAGACAAAGTACATTAAAAAATTGTAATTATTGGGGCACATGGGTGACTCAGTTGGTTGAGCGTCCAACTCTTGATTTCAGCTCAGGTCATGATCCCAGGGTTGTGGGACCCAGCCCCACTGATGATTCCCTCTCTTTCCCTCTGCCCCTTTCTCCTGCTCATTCTCTCTCTCTTTCTCTAAAAAAATAATAATCAATAAATAAAAATTGTAATCACTAAAGAATGTACTTCCGTTAGAAAAACTTCAGTGCCATGATCTCCCTTACCTCTGGCCCCCTCCCTTACCCATCCTCAGCTGTCCACCATGAAATCAAATGTGTGCTGAACTCTCCTTACATGTATTTAAGTTCTTTTCTGCTGGGTATTTTCTTCCAGAACATTAATGAAAGGCGGTTTGCATGTACAAAGAAATGATCAGCAATCTCTTGAAGTTTAAGTAACCAGGAAAACTGTACATAGCAAACCTTGCAGTGATAGATCTAGAATTGACGCAAAAGGGAGGCTGTGCAATCTGAATGGACTTTCAACTTACTGCTCAGATGTGACTGTCCGGTTGCTAGAGAAATAGATACACTGATTAGATTTGAGATTATTTTTCAGCCAGGCCACTGTTTAGAATTCCAAGGGGGGGGGGGGGGATAAAAATAATAATCATAGTCATGCTATAGATCATGTATTCATTCATTCATTCATTCATTCATACAACAAGTATTTATAGAGAACTGACAGTTCAAGTACTTGGGATACAGTAATAAACAGAAACTGTCAGTCCATCAGCCAATTTGACTTAATTACCATATACAGAGCACTCCATCCAGAAATAACAGAATCCACATTTTTTTTTCCCACTATGCATGGAACATTCAAGATACATCAGATTAGGTTTAAAATAAATCTCAATAAATTTAATGATATTGAAAATTAAAAAAAACTGTCTATGACCAAAATCAGTCATCTTCTAGATACTTTGAAAATTCTCAAATAGTTGGATTAAGCAACATACTTCCAAATAACCCAGGGTAAAAAAAAAGGAAAATATTTTGAAGTCAATAAAAATTAAAACACAACAGGGCAGCTGGGTGGCTCAGTCGGTTAAGTATCCGACTCTTGATTTCCACTCAGGTCAGGATCTCATGGTTCATGGGATCAAGCCCCAAGTTGGGCTCTGTGCCAATAGCTGGGGACCTGCTTCGATTGTCTCTCTCCCTCTCTCTGCCCCTCCCCTGCTCATGCTCTCTCTCTCAAAAAAATAAATACATAAATAAGCATTTTTTAAAAAAAACACGCAACACAGCAAAA
The DNA here is from genome assembly GCF_023721935.1 of Panthera uncia. Taxonomy (NCBI): domain Eukaryota; kingdom Metazoa; phylum Chordata; class Mammalia; order Carnivora; family Felidae; genus Panthera; species Panthera uncia. The sequence goes on from NW_026057584.1 coordinate 39,250,225, forward strand.
TGTATGTAATACAACTAAAGTAGAGTTTGATGAGAAATTTATGATACTAAATGCTTATATTAGAAGAGAAGAAAGATCTAAAATGAAAGAGGGGTTGCTCAATCAGTAAGGAATGTGACTTTTGATCTGGGAGTTGTGAGAGCCCCACATCAGGTGTGAAGATGACTCTAAAAAAAAAAATAAATAAAATGAATGATGTAAGAGTTTCATATTAAGCAACCATATTAAGAATTAAGGATCGGGGCGCCTGGATGGCTCAGTCGGTTAAGCGTCCGACTTCGGCTCAGGTCACGATCTCGCGGTCCGTGAGTTCGAGCCCCGTGTCGGGCTCTGGGCTGATGGCTCGGAGCCTGGAGCCTGCTTCCGATTCTGTGTCTCCCTCTCTCTCTGTCCCTCCCCCATTCATGCTCTGTCTCTCTCTGTCTCAAAAATAAATAAACGTTAAAAAAAAAATTTAAGAATTAAGGATCAAAAAAAAAGGGTCAATGCCTACATTCTTAATAAGAAAGAAAGAAAGAAAGAAAGACAAGAAAAGAAAACAGAATTAAGAATAAGATCATAAAAGTGCTCAAATAAAAGAAAAAAAGAACAAATCAAACCAAAGTAAAACAGGAAAAGGAAAAAAGATAAAGAGTAGAAGTGAGTGAATCAGAAAATGGACAACAGAAAAAGAAAAATGAATGAAACCAAAAATCTTTTTAGATGAAGTAAACAACATTACTCATTAGGTTAATATAAATTAAAATCACATAAATCACCACTATATGATGACTAAAACTTAAAATAGTGATAATTTGGTATCAAGTTTTGGTGATTCTGTGAAACAAGTGAGCCCCTTATACACTGCTAGTGGGAATGCAACATGATAGAGTCACTTTGGAAAACTGTTTACAGTTCCTTAAAAAAATTAAACATACATTTGCCACATGATCCGGCACTCCCTGTCTTTGGTATCTACCGAAAGAAAACAAAAACATATTCACACAAAGACTTGTGCATAGACGATGTTCATAGAAGCTTGTTTGTAATAGGCAAAAAAATGAAAACAACCCAAATGTCCATCAACTGATCCACTGATAGATGGTAGACTCGTACAGTGGAAAAGTATTTCACAACAAAAGAATAAACTACGGATATGTGTAATAATGAAAAAGAAAAAGTCACTGGCCATGGAAAATCTCAAAAGCATTTTGCTGAGTGAAAGAAGCCAAAGACAAAAGAATACATACAAAATGATCCATTTATATGAAATTCTAAAAAGTCAGACTCTAGCGACAGAAAGATGAGTGGGCCTTTCAGGGACTAAGGGAGGGGGGAGCAGAGGATTAACAGCAGAGGGGCAGGAAGGAAGTCCTTGGGCGGGGGGTGATGGAAGTATTCTGTATGTTGATTTTGGTAGTGGTTACAGACCATTATACATTTGTTAAAACCCTTCCAAATGTACACTTAAAATTATTAAGTTTTATTGTATGTAGATTATGCTTCAATACAGCTGAAAAAAATAGAAGCTATATAAATGACATGAAAAATCCAGTGTAATCAAAGGTAGATTTTTAAAAAACATGTTGCTAAGTCAGTTTCCGACATGCTAAGGAAATCCATCAACTCCTATCACTTCTTTTGAAAAAGAATGTGTGAAAGCACCAGCATTTTCACATTTAAAATTGAAGTTACAGGGGCGCCTGGGTGGCTCAGTCGGTTAAGCGGCCGACTTCGGCTCGGGTCATGATCTCGCGGTCCGTGAGTTCAAGCCCCGCGTCGGGCTCTGTGCTGACAGCTCAGAGCCTGGAGCCTGTTTCAGATTCTGTGTCTCCCTCTCTCTGACCCTCCCCCGTTCATGCTCTCTCTCTGTCTCAAAAATAAATAAACATTAAAAAAAATAAAAAAAAAATTGAAGTTACATAATTACTAAAGAAAATAAGACGGGAAAAGCAAACAAAAAAATCAAACGTGAAAATGAAAAAAATGATTTCGGTATGAAGCATTTAATTTTCTTTTAGGGTTTATTTATTTTTGAGAAAGATAGCGTAAGCAGGAGAGAGGCAGAGAGAGAGGGACAGAGGATCCAAAGCAGGCTCTGTGCTGACAGCACAGAGAATGATGTGGGACTTGAACTCACCAACCGTGAGATCATGACCTGAGCAGAAGTTGGATGCTCAACAGACTGAGGCACCCAGTGCCCCTCGGTATAAAGCATTTAAGACATTAAGAAAAAGCAAGCCAAGAGAAAGAGTATTGTTCAAAAGTCATGATGGAAGAACTGTTTATAGCAAGAAAGGAAAAGCTTTATCTTTTTATCAGGAGGCAGAATAAAGAGAAAAGTCCAACCAGATGGACAGGGCTCTGCAGACAGCCTTAGCATTGAGTTTGTGGCTGCCGAATAGCATAGGCCACCTCCAGAATGTATATGCATGCATTATCTAGGGATCTGGTGTTAATTAAATCTCAGTTTTTGCAATCAGCCTTGTATTCAGAGTAGACTTGTTTCTGGAGAACACACAGCCAGCCACCAAATTGATATTCAAGGGACCATTTTTTTTCCTACCTCAGTACTAGAACTGTGTTCCTTGGCGTTCCCCTTTGCAGTTAAACCTACAAGCTCTGGGGAATGAAGATTCCCTGGAGATTCATAGCAATTATCCTAACTTGCCTAGCACCACATTACTGCTGACATGCCCCAGCTGACCTACCTCTGCTACTCACGTCTGATGAAGCCACAAGCTGTCCTAAGAGAGAAGATATCTAAAAGACAGTATACTGTTGACTTAGGAAATTTCATTTTCTCCTTAAGTGTAGGTATTCTTTTAACCTAGATCCATTGTACCAGAACTTTTCCCTCTATTTCTTAAACTGGTTAAAAGGAGGTACTGTGTATCAAATGATATTTCCTCAAACAGAATGATTTTGATGGATGCTTATTCCTGAAATACTGCTGTCCTGAATACTTGAGGGCAAGACTCTGAGAAGGTCTGACCTTGGAAGAGAGCCATTTGTGTCCAGTGAAAAACAAGCATGTTCTTGAAAATACTGCCAAGCATGCACAGAAATAAGTAATTCTAGTGCAACAAAATACCAGCTGTTCCTGAGGTTTCTGAGAACCCTTGGCAGCTTGACGTACAGAGGGGAGATGATCCCTTACCTGTACCTGAGTCCAAAGGGACTGAACAGAACAGCTCACTGAACTGATGGGCAACAGGTTAGAAAAGGGTGAGGTGTGCCAGAAGTGGAGTCAAATGTGAGGCTGTGAGAGACCGTTAACATTCAACTTCCAGGAGCCTCTTCTGCCAGAAGTACCATGAGAGTCAGATCCACTGTTACCCAGATTGCTGCCCAGAGAATGCTTTCCAGAAGCTGAAGCGCCAACACACCCAATATTTTGGCTCTGTCACTGAAGATGTGTTCTCAGGCCATAGCTCTTGTTCAACTGAGGTGTTGTGACTAGTTGTGTGAGATGTGTCTCAACCAACTTGCTGTTCACAAGTTCTAATTGGCATAAATGTCTTGAAGTTTACTTAAAATATTCACAAGAGTGGATTCATAGCTTTCTTGGATTTACTGGCATTCCATTCCACAAGCCGGAGTGTGATTGCATTGTAGTCAGTGGATCCTGGAATTATGTACAACCTTGGGCACAACCCATGTACATCAGCAGAAAGATGGAGAAGGACTCCGATAAGGCAACGGTACAATTGTTAATCCAATTTTTCTCTTTTTTAAAAAAGATTTGCTAGGACCCAAGAAAAAGTACTACAGTCTCAGACTTAAATAGGGAGACAAGAAACTTGGCTAAATTAAAAGCATAACTAGACTTTTAATTAAAAAAACAACAACAATAACACCTTTCCTCTTTTTAAAGCAAGCCCAGAACACTATTCTTTTTTTTTTTTTTTAAGTTTATTTATTCATTTTGAGAGAGAGTAAGAGAGAATCTACATGGGAGGGCAGAGAGAGGGAGAGACAGAGAATGCTGAGCTGAAATCAAGTCAGATGCTTAACTGATTGAGCTACCCAGGCACCCCCAGAAAACTATTCTTATGGCTTCTTCAATTAATTCAAGATGAATGAAGTTTCAAAGACACATATCTAAATGCTTCCTTCCTTTTGCCATTTTCCCCAGCGCATTAAACCACAGACAGTTTGACAAATAAGGTCAGAATTTGAACTAGCACACATTGATCATTAATTTCTCTGAAAGAAAATTGCTGATCAGGTGGGGGTGTCCAGTTTCCAGGGGGTTGAAACTAGGACATTTTGATTTCTGTTATGTAAAAGGAAACCTAACAGCAAATATCATTGAAAAGTTTTCCATTTTCTTTGGAAGAGATTACTTGGAAGTATTACCATATCCCTTGTTTTTCTTTGTGTATCTTGTCTTTTTGTTAGTCTTAACATCGAGTTATCTGGCCTCCACATTTTTAGGCACCTACTGCAGAACAATGAACTCTCATTAGAAGACTGTCATTAGTGGAGTATTAATATAATTTGATTGAGGTTTTAAATTTAGATAACCCAGGCTGCAATAATCGTGAGGATCATGACTTAGAGTAGAGACTGGCTACAATTTTCCATAAAGGGTCAAGAAGTAACTATTTTAGGTCATATGGTCTCTGTGGCACCTAGTTGACGCTACTTTTACAGCATGAAAGCAGCCCCAGACAATGCATAAACAAATGTGTGGCTGTGTTCCAATAAAACTTCATTTGCGGCTGAAATTGAATTTCATGTAATTTTCATGCCATGGATTTTCTTCTTTTGATTTTCTTTCAACCATTGAGAAATGTAAAAATCATTCTTTGCTTGCAGGTGGTAGAAAAACAGGTGGTGGATATTGGCATATAGAGAGTGGATTGTTGACCTCTGACTTGGAATCACACTAGCCCACATAACACCTTATAATTGCTGTAAAAAAGACAAGGCACAATGCCCCAAAACAGGTGTAAATAATTAAATAGTAATTTGGGGTAACTTGCACATTGCACTGTTTGGATTCATCCTCAGAAATCCCTAAGAGACTGACTGTTGGAATCACGGCTTCTCAGTTTTCCAAAAAGTACTAATACTAAAAATCATGCAGGATCGAGGACTTTGGCATAGGTGAGACAAAGCTGTCCTGCCCCAAACGGGATAGGTCTTTCTCATTCTATTTTGTCTGAAATGTTGTTTTGAATCTGGCAGTCTATTCTATAGCCTCTTTTCCCCAAAATTTTCTCATAAAGCTAAAGCTTCGGGAAGGAGTGCCTGTTGGTACAGAGCCCTGTTCCTCAAGGATATAGTTCTGCAATCTAAGAAGCCAGAGAGATAGGCTTAGGGACTACCACAGTCAAATGAAAACTTAGATAAAAATTTAGTTGCAGAATTCCATATAGTTAAGCTTCTACCAGAAGTAATTGTTCTGAAAGTAACTGCTACAATGAAACCTTATGTCATTTATGCTTTTCTGTAAGAAGGGGAAACCCTGTATAAGGTTATTAATACAGAAAAGGAATGGTTTCAGAATGAAAATATAGGAAAACAGCAGGATCAAATGCATCGAAATAGAGTCTTTCGTATTTAATACCAAGATAACAGAGAAGCTAATAGCAGAGAGAAATTTCTCTTAAAGCTTCAATTCTTAGACCAATGTGCATATTTAAATTACCAAATGGCTCCAGTTGTTTTTTACTTCAGATTCTTTCTTTTAGTTGTACTATCTAGTATGAGTCTTTGTTTCTCTGGGTCTCTCCTCTCACCCAGCCCCCCTGATTTAGCAAGATTTACCACTTGACGTATTTCTGTTGTTTTCTCCCTAAACACCTACTCTCTCAAAGGCCCAAACCCAAATCTTAAATCAGTGCTGTCCACTTCCAAAAGATTCTTCTGTAACTCTTAATGCAAGCACGTGATATCCTCTTTTAAGAATGTAAACCAAAATTATACCCTGAAGCTACAATAGTCTGTACCCTGGTGAGTTACCATGACAACCCTCAGATTAGCTTCAGGAAAACAGTAGTTTCCTCCTCTTTCCATCACTGCGTTACACAGTCCCATTTTGCCCTTTGGGTCCTATCAGGGGGGAGATCAGTGCGAATTCTTCTGCTTGAATTTGCTTCTTTGAAAAGATGAGATTGGAAAAAGAGGCTACCCTCTCCTTGAAATGTTTGCAGTCAAGGCAAGAAACCTTGCCAAAATTCTGGAGTCAGATTTTGCTTTGCAACCTAATTTTTTTTTTTTTTGTACCTTTTCTTTTTAACATCATGGGTATGGTAACAAATCTAAAGTCCTGTTTTACAATAGTGGGTGCCCCACCTTCACAGCTTTACAAATGCAGCCAATGACTCACTTTGGGAGGTTGCTGTCTTATCTTGAAAAGAGTTTGGAATCTAGGTACAGTGGCTCCGTGCTTTTGTTTTAGTTGTAAACACACTAGATTTCCAGTCAAAAGGAAAACAATGCCCTCTTCCCTCCCCCTCTCCCCCATGGTCCAGATCTTCAGTTAGAAATGTCATCTAGAAATGTTCTTCTAGACTTGTCTGGTAACTAAGCTGTTGGGGCATTGGGCCAAAAAGATGTTAAGCCAGAAGTAGTTCTTCTCTGGGGCGGGGTTCAACCTTAATTTATTATTATTATTATTACTATTACTATTATAAGAAAAAAGAAATGAACTGCCCATGTGGCTCTTTTGGAAGGCTTTTAGAATCACATACGAAATACTATAAAGTCTGGGCTGCCTTCAGATATTTCATTTTAGAGCTCTGCAGAAGTGTTTAAAATTTAGGGATTTGAACAGTGCAAAATACAGCTTGGTCCGCTGAAAATTGTTGTCACCTGCTGACAAGTGTCTTGAACATTTCTGTTCATTGGTGTCCAGGGCCTGAATCTGTGTTTCAGCTATTACACACCTGCCCTTGAGTCCTGGAAACTTCAATCGCTTGAGTTTCACAGGCAACCATGGACTATTTACTTATAGCAGGTAATGATTCTCCACCTGAAATACCCTTATGAGAAAATCTATTACACACATAGCTTTATTTATGGATACTACTTCCTAAACTTTGAACACTTCGTTGTTGGCCATTGAGAACTGAAAATACAGTAAAACCTTGGACCACGAGGAACTTGTTCTGCTGTTGGAGAAATGAATAAAATACTGAGCCAAAGATAGCCAACAGGACTAAAACAAGCTGTGGTCTCTAGCTTAGAGACCCCTCTTCTGGGTTCTTCTTGCCCTGTTTGCCGTGTGTGCAAAAACCCCCACAGATATGGAGGCTGACAACTATAAATTACCCTCCCCACTTGCATTCGGCGCTCGATCCTTGGAGAAACAGTCTCCTCTGAGACCGCCGATGTTAAATAAATCTCTGATCCACCAAGATCTCCAAGTGCTGCTTGGTTTTTCCACCAGCATTCCAGCCTGGTTCCGTAACATATTTGGTTACCGACCAACCAGGAAACCCAACCACGCTGTTGCCACCGGTTTGGGAGAACGGCGAGGTGGTGACAGAATGAGGAATCTCAAGGGAGAAGGAGCGCCCTGCCTGAATTTCAGCAGTCTCCCACTCGGTCACCTGAGGCCATCCCCCAGTCTGCCATTCCCACTGGACTCGAGGAGACTTGGCAGGTGAGGACCTGGACCCAACGTCGGAACCGGTAAGGCTGGGGCCTGATCTAGCCAGGTGCACTCACAAGAGTGGAAGGGGCACCTGATCACTCCCTGAGACTTCAGAAGTCTCACAGGTAGGAATTCTGTGGGAGAGAATGTAATAACCTCTGGTGTGTATGTGAGTGTGAACGTGTGACTCCGTCTAGCTTGCCTGCTGAGTTTGATTCTGTGGCTCCACAGTGGGGCACGCTTAAGGTCCCTGAAAGCCCACGGAGTTTGAGTGGGACTGTCTGAGATTCCGTGGTGAATGGCACAAAGTCTATGGCCGCATCGGGAGAGTTTCCGATCTTTAGGTCACAAAGCTGAGACCGCTAGGGCTAAGCGTCACTAAGTTCCTTCGGGACATGGCCAGACGGGCATCTGACTGGTCTCATCAGAGGGGGCACCCCATCCCTCTGTATGTCTTTGCAACTCTGACTCACGGGAACATTACGGGGTCGGGACAGAGTAAAGAAGGGGTTTTGGGGAGACTATGAGAGTGACATTCATAGACTCAGATATGACCAGACAGCTTTAAGGAACTAAGGTTGGCTTTATAAAACATGGAGCCATAAAGCCCCTTGGAAATGGTGGCCTGGTACCTCACTTACAGAGTTCCCAGCAGTCTCACCAGGTGACTAAATAAGGTCACTTCCTGGCAGGTGCAGGAACCTCAGGATATTTTGGGGACCTCATAAAGAGGAATTCACCCAATTCTACAGGTATTGCAGGCCTGTTTGATGGCAAGTATTTGGCTTGGCTTCTGGCCTGAAAAAGGCTACTAAAAGTTCAACTGGAAGATTCCTTATAAAAGGTTCCAGCAAAGCAAACTTTAAAAGATCTTCATGATCAGTCACTATTCTTGAGGAGCTTATGTAAATTATTAGGCCAGGTTTGTTAAGACTGACTTGTTTTACAAATGCATTGGTCTCAATTTGGCTATCTCTGGAAAGAGGGGTTTTTAGAGAGAAAAACTATGTTTCAGCAAGGCACCGTTATGGATGTGAAATTCTATTGATTGTCTTTAAATGTTTGTTGTTTGCCTAAACTAGACAGCTTGAGGTAAACGTCAGAAAAATTGTCATAGTGTTTCATGTATAGACAATCTTCTGTGCTTGTTATTCTGTGGGGATAATAATAAGACCCCATAGGCATATGATTATTTAAACAACTGGAAAACAGGATGGATCTCTAAATATGCAAACCATATCTTCCCTAAACCTGATCTGACAGTTACCAGAAACCCGCCCCTTTCGAAGACTTGCAGGTGGACTTTACAGATATACAAACAAATAGAGGATTCAGTTTCAGGTATCACCCCATGGGTCCATCACTCCAGAGTTAAGAAGGCCAACTCAGAGGAACCCACAACCTGGCAAAGCGATCCAGATCCAATCAACCCGCTTAAACTGACCCTCAAAAGGACACTGGCCCCTGAGATCTCCAGCCCTGCTCCAGCCACACCCTGGAAGCTGGCTGGTCTGCGCACGACAGAAGCTTGAGGAATCAACTTGCGGACCAGGACCAGGGGTTCGGATGCAACTCTGCCAGCCCTTGCCCCTTACTGGCGTCATTGCCCTGATCTTGCTTCTTGCTGTTGGGCTAATGGAGATTGCACCAACGAACTGGACACGGATGGCAGACTCCCTGGGAACCCTACAAAGCCAAATAAACTCCCTGGCAGCAGTGTCCCTCCAAAATAGGCAAACCCTCGACCTCCTCACTTCAGAAAAAGGAGGGACTTGTATCTTTCTGGGGGAGGAATGTTGCTATTTCATAAACCAGTCAAAAATAGTTACAACTAAGGTTAAAAGACTCCAGGATAGAATTCAAGGTAGACAACAGAAAAGTATCAATTAATGGAAAGGATGGGATCTCACAGACTGGGCATCCTGGCTTCCTGCCCTGGCGGGGCCCCTCCTCTCCATAATTTTACTTGTATCCATCGGCCCCTGTATATTGAATGCCATGGTACGTTTTATTGAAAACACTGTTGCTCTCCAAACTACTGCACTGCAGCCTTCAAGAATACCAACGTGTAAAACTGAAAGGTGAGGGGCACCTGGGTGGCTCAGTTGGTTAGCGTCCGACTTCGGCTCAGGTCGTGATCTCGCAGTCCGTGAGTTCGAGCCCCGCATCAGGCTCTGTGCTGACAGCTCAGAGCCTGGAGCCTGTTTCGGATTCTGTGTCTCCCTCTCTCTGACCCTCCCCCGTTCATGCTCTGTCTCTCTCTGTCTCAAAAATAAATAAAGGTTAAAAAAATTAAAAAAAAAAAAAAAAACTGAAAGGTGATACCTACTAAAAGTTTTTTTAAAAGACATCAAAGGGGAGAATGTTGGAGAAATGAATAAAATACTGTGCCAAAGATGGCCAATGGGACTAAAACAAGCTCTGGTCTCTAGCTTAGAGACCCCTCTTCTGGGTTCTTCTTGCCCTGTTTGCCACGCACATGAAAACTCCCACAGATATGGAGCCTGACAACTATAAATTACCCTCCCCACTTGCATCTGGCGCTCAGATCTTTGGAGAAATGGTCTCCTCTGAGCCCGCTGGGGTTAAATAAACCTCTGATCCACCAAGATCTCTGAGTGCCGCTTGGTTTTTCTGCCAGCGTTCCGGCCTGGTTCCGTAACACTGTGAGAGTTCCACAGGACGAGCAAACATTTCTAATAAATTTTAACGTGATAAACAAGTGATGTCTTGCAATATGAGTAATATGCGATGCTGAATGTCACATGATCACAACTGAGCTGATAGTTCTTGAAATTCACTTAAACATGCAAGTGCTTTGAATTACAAGCATGATTCCAGAACAAATTATGCTCACAAAGCAAGGTTTTACTGTATGTGGTAATTAAAAAAAGAGGGGGGGCACCTGGGTGGCTTAAGTGAGCGTGTGACTCTTGAATTCCGTTCAGGTCATGATCTCTGAGTTGTGGGATTGAGCCCCACGTTAAGTTCCATGCTGGACCTGGAAACTCTTGTGATCTCAGCACAACTCAGGCTGTGATCTCACATTTTATGGGATTGAGCCCCGCTTTGGGCTATGTGCTGAGTGTGGAGCTTGCTTGGGATTCTCTCTCTTCCTCTCTCTCTGCCTCTCCCCCACTTACGTTTCTCTCTGTCTCTCTCAAAACAAATAAACTTTAAAAAAGTTAAAAATAAAAATAAAAGAACTATAAATAAATACATAAAGAAATAATAAAAAAGAGGGAAATGGGGGTTGCCAATAGAAAACTGATTTAAGGAGGATGGCGTATTAGCAAAAAGACAAGAAACTTAAAAAGTAGAAGAAATTACAGGCCCCTGAGGTCCATTTGGATGGTGCCCTGTGTAAAAAAGGCAGTTGAGATTTGAGTGAAATCTAATGGCCTGAACTTCAGGGTGAAGTTATCAGCAAAAGAGTTTAAGACTAGATCAACATTTAGAGAAAATTAAGATATATCTACTAGGGGGAGCACCTGGGTGGCTCAGTCGGCTCAGGTCATGATGTCACAGTTCGTGGGACCGAGCCCCATGTCAGGCTCTGTGCTAATAGCTCAGAGGTTTGGATTCTGTGTCTCCCTCTCTCTCTGCCCCTCCCCGCTCACACTCTCACACTATCTCTCTCTCAAAAGTAAAAAAAAAAAAAAAAAAAAAAAAAAAAAAGATATATTGGGGTGCCTCAGTGGCTCAGTCAGTTGAGCGTCCGACTTCAGCTCGGGTCATGATCTCACAGTCCATGAGTTCCAGCCCCGCGTCGGGCTCTGTGCTGACAGCTCGGAGCCTGGAGCCTGCTTCGGATTCTGTGTCTCCCTCTCTCTCTGCCCCTCCCCTGCTCATGCTCTGTCTCTGTCTCTCTCTCTCTCTGTCAAGAATAAATAAACATTAAAAATTTTTTTAAATAAATAAATAAACAAAATAAAAATAAAAATAAAAGATATATCTACTTGGCTACAGAAGTGGCCAATTATCTTTATTTATCTTCAATTAACAATATTTTATTTAACAATAAAAATAATTCAGAACTTAAACTTTTATTAGTTATCAAAATTATTGTACATTAAAACAGCTTGCAGATTGGGATCAAGAATCAAAGATGCGAAAACAAACTACTATCGCCCATGTCAATAGAAGAAAAATAAAACTCAAGGTTCACATGGTCTTGGAAGAAGAAACATAATCCCCTTGAAGCTCTGTAGAGTGGAGACCTTTGAGCATACACAGCAAGGTACAAGAAAAATTAATCCTGTGAGCACCTTTTATTCCTGATGTGTCAGATATTAGGTTTCATTAGTGTGCTCGTGGCATTGCTTTGTTTTTGTGAGGCACAAAACAATCATAAAGCTTCTTGTGTGGTTCCTTGTAACCTCCATTTGCTGAACACTGTTTCTCCTTGAGGTTTTAATCTTCTAAATCACATACTTTCTGTGAGAGAACTTGTCAGAGATCTAAACTTGGTATGGGCCTCCTACAGTGGCTTAAATTTTTTAAGTTGGAAGAGGGTTTGTACCAACACAGTTAATTCACACGTCAGGCCTTCCCACAGCCTGGAGTCTGAGCTTCTATCCCAGGGAGTGGACACCCCCTAGCACACTTCCCAGTTGTCACTGACCCAAAACGCCTACTGATCTGTCTGGGCCTGTAAGTAATTTTCTTTTATCTTTAAAATTGTACCCTGGCACAGCTAATATAAAGGTGCAACATATTAAAAAAAAAAAAAGAAAAATTAAGAACACAAAGCAATTCCAGCGGAGAATATATAACACAAGGCAGGGTTTGAAAACTCTTTATGTTATCTTCTAAGTTCAACGGTAGTTCCCCAGGAAACACATACACTATTTAATCATCTTATCTTAATCTTTGTATTATACAACTTGTATAATAAGATATAACTTATCTTTGATTCTTCCACTTCCACCTTTCCAATGTGGGCAGCACTATAAAAACTGCACATGCTTTTTAATTGTCTTAGGGTGCCTGTTAACATTATATGCAAATTTATCTGCATTTATTTTCATTGTTTATTGTCCTTCCTAACTTCCTTTTACATTCATTTAATATTCCATTTCATCATTTCATAAAAGTGTTTTGCAATTCGAATCAGTTCTTTTAATTGACTGGTTTAGAAGAGGAACTTTTTTTAGTGTTCAGATTGTCCTTTGATTTTTCTGAATATATTCCCTCATCACATCATTCAAGTGTTTTGGAATTAACGATCAATTCAAGGAGATAAGGTCATACTAGCAATGTATTTTCCCATTACAATTTTACGTATTTAACTGACTTAACAATTTACTAGTTCAATTTTCTGATCAGCCTGGAAATCTTTGCTGATTAAATTGCTTATTTTCTGACTAAATTACACACAAGCGTCAGACTATCTGGCTGTTAACTGAAGGACTGAGGTGTGTTTACTCTGCCAATTACCGAGATGTTATAACAATCAGCATACCTATGCACCACTGTCTGTAGCTACAAAATTATTTCACAATAGAAATTAAAAAGATTTTTGTTGTTGAAATTTTTCTTTTTTCTTTATATATGTATATATATACATATATATATTTTTTAAGTTAATTTATTTATTTTGAGAGAGAGAGAGAGCAGGGGAGGGGCAGGGAGAGAGGGAGAGAGGGAGAATCCCAAGCAGGCTCCTCACTGACAGCGTGGAGCAGCCTGACACGGGGCTCAAATTAATGACCGGTGAGATCAAGACCTGAGCCCAAATCAAGAGTCAGATGCTTAGCCAACTGAGCCATCCAGGTGCCCCAGAAAGTTTCCTTTTTTCTAATTTGAAAACTATCAGGTGAAGGGATTAAGAACATGCCACCCCAGGGGCACCTGGGAGGCTCAGTTGATTAAGAGTCAGACTTCTGCTCGGCTTGGCTTATGATCTCAGGCCGTGATCTCAGGTTTGCGGGTTTGAGCCCTACATTGGGCTCTGCATTGACAGTGCAGAGCCTACCTGGGATCTCTCTCTCTACTGAAGGAACTTAAGAAACAGAAGATGAATGAAGGGCTATTGGGTCTCCCTCTTTCTACCTAAAAGCAGGCCATAAAATTTCCAAAGGGAAAAGCACCCTCCCTCAACCAGGAAGAGAACAGTCTTATCACCAGGGACTGGAAGTCCTTTCATACACACATATTAAAATAACCCTTATCTTCCACTAGTTTCCCTATCGTATAATTCCTAATCACTGTCCCACAATTCACTGGGACACTCACAATTCACCCTAACCCATGCCCCTTTGTGTTATCAGATCCTCACAATTTATCATTCTTTGTGTAATAAGTTTTATGAGCTTTTGAGCCTGATGGCTTCTTCAGGTCTTCATTTTCTTTTTTTTTTTTTTTTTTAACGTTTTATTTATTTTTGAGAGAAAGAGAAACACACAGAGTGTGAGTGAGAGCAGGAGTGAGAGAAAGGGAGAACCTGAAGCAGGCTCCAGGCTCTGAGCTATCAGCACAGAGCCCGACGCAGGGCTCGAACTAACAAACTGTGAGATCATGACTGAGCCGCCCAGGTGCCCCAGGTCTCCATTTTCTATCTGAAGACTTCCAAGCATTTGTAAAAAAATATATTAAATAAATTTGTATGTTATTCTCCCGTTAATCTGCTTTATGTTGGTTTAATTCTTAGACCAGCCACAGAATCTAGGAGGGAAAAGAAAATGTTTCTCCCTGACCCAGCAAAGTTCAAACATACACACATACATACACACACACACACACACACACACACACTTCTTCCACAGTTTTGCACAGAATTGAAAGAAATCTTGAGAAGATCAAATCAAACCTGTAATCTGTCTTATTGGTTCTTCACAATTATAATTCTGTGGACCACACTATTGGCTCATAAGACCTTAAATGAACAGTTAACCTGGCTTAGAGATATGGCAAAGAGCCAGTCACCTGAGTTGTGTTTCTTCTTACAAAGACTTCCTTTGAAAAACACAGATGTAACAATTTAAATCTTCAAATGAATAATTGCCCGTGTGTATAACACACATCAATAATTTAACTTCCTTCATGCCAAACACTTACATTCTTCCCTATAGTTAGTAATTCCTAGCTTGGTTAATCTGGTAATGATGAGAGATGGGGCTGGAAGAGGGAAGGGGATAAGGTATGTGAATCTCCAGATTAAAGGTGGCAAAATTTCTCCATGGAGGGTCAGTTTCTATGATGTAGAGATTCAAGTTTATGTCTTCAAGAAAATATTCCACTAATAGCCCAGAAGCACTCTGCCATTCTTGATTCTTGATCCACTGCCATTCCCCATGACATCAGTTCAAATATTTATATAGTAAGGAAATACACACTACATTACTAAGTATCCTTTCCATGGTCTTGGTACTAATTTGTCTTAAGCATAGGGTGGGTTGAACATAAGAAGACTTACCCGGCAACAGCTTTCAAGGTGCTTTAGGTCCCAAGAAAAAGGATGCAGTTTTGCTCTCCCTTAAATAACTATTCTTCTATCTTGGTCAGTGGAAGACAGGGTGAGAGGTCAGAATGCTCTCAGCCAGGCTCAGAGTAAGTATTTCTGCCCTGGTCTTGGGAGGGGTTTGCAGTCCTAATTAGCATCAAAATGGCTCCCCATCTAACCCTAATCCACTGCATATTTCTAGCTTTTGTGATTTTTATAGCCTGTTAATTCCCTCTGTTTTCCTTGGTATATAGATGTTATGTTCCTGAACTTCCAAACTTGACTTTATAATTGTATTGAATTCTCTAGGGTTATAAATTCACATTTGAGATTTAAACTGACCTCAAGATTTACACCTTTGAGTTGATGAAATTCAGGGCTTTGAGCCCAATAGTTTTCACTGTAAAGAGAACAAATCTCAGAGAAAACAGTGCTGGCATTGTGGGTTCTGTCCCTTCAATTGTGGCTCCCACAAATTCAGGGTTGGCTTTTTCCTTCTTGGAGTCTACATACTTCCTTAGAACTACTGAGATGTGAAGGTGTCAGGAACGGGAGAGTGTAATTCTAACATTTTACTTCTCTGTAGATATTGCGGTCTCAAGGAGAGCATGAATGGTGGGGTGGGGGCGGGTGTGTGTGTGTGCTCACTTCTAGTCCCAGATAAAACTGAAACACTCAGGTCAAGAGGAAATTTAAAACCCTAATAGAATAGGCATCATCATTCACACCAACATCAACAACATTATTGCAACTGGTAATTTTATAGCATGTTTACTGTGTCTCAGACATCGCACTATGGAGGAATTATCTCATTTAAGGCTCTGAACAACCTCGTGAAGAAAGGGCTGTTACATTTCCATTTAAAAAGGAGAAAACAACAGTTTACTGGGGTAAATTGCGTAATTTACTAGAGATACTATTGAGTGGTACTATCACGCTATAATCTAAATACAGACCAGCTGATTCCATAGTTTCTGCTCTTTAGCACTCACCAACGAAAACTGGGCCTGCTGAGCAATTGCCTTTTAGAAATAAAAGTGATCACACATATTGAGCATCTCCTTGAACTTGATGGATTATCATGGCCACATTATATATTTTATTTATAAAGGTTTTTCAAAAGTTATTTGTTATCTAGTCCTCTGACCTGACTGCTATTGATAATGAATCAAGACAACTCATCAACTCTTTACCTGTGGAAAATATATAAAGCTTTTATATATTTTCCACAGGTGCTTTACCCTGTGGAAAATATATAAAAATTACACATAAATCAAGAATTAAGGAAAGCATGTACCAGTGATCATTTTTACAGCAAAATTATTTAACAAAGTGGGGTTTTTTTTGTTTGGTTTTTAATTTTTTTTTTTCACATTTATTTATTTTTGAGAGACAGAGCGTGAGCAGGGGAGGGGCAGGTAGGGGGCTGGGGGGTGGACACAGAATCTGAAGCAGGCTCCAGGTTCTGAGCTGCGGGACTTGAACTCATGGATCTTAAGATCATGACCTGAGCTGAAGTCGAATGCTTAACTGACTGAGCCACCCAGGTGCCCCCAAAGTGTTTGTTGTTTTATGGAAAAGGAGAAAACATTCCTTTTTGACAGTTACCTATTGTTATTTCAGTTTTATAAATTTATAAAAGTAAACCTAATCACTTTAGTTATTGTGCCAGAAAATCTTCTGCATTTAAAACTTATTTTTGCCCTAGAATACATTCTAAAAATTGACATTTCTAGTTATCTTTGGTTTTCTCAGATATCCCATTAATATCTTTCATGCATTTGCTCATCAAGTTGCACAGATTTCCAAACAGGATTAGCAGTCAACAATTTTGCTGTTAGCTACACCAAGAGCAACCTTGGAGGATGTTTTGCTTATTTTCTGCTTTAGAAAATGTTTTATTGTTTTAGTATCATTTGGTATGAGTATCAATCTGGAATTGAAACATATACATTTCTTATTTTTTAAAAAGTGATACATAAACCATTAATGATAATAATAAATGCTTAAAGGAATTTGTTTTTACTGTATTTATCCCAGTTACTGAAATACTTTTAAAAAGCACTTAGTCTTCCTAAAACATTTATATCTATACGTATATAAATTGTATACATATATTACATAGTATATGCACTTATATGTCAGGAAGATTTTATAGAATCTAGGAAAGAAAGCCCACACATTGCTTTTTTATGAATATAGAAATATATAACTTCTTTCAAGAACTGAAGTACAAAATCCAGGGTAAGGTTTGTCGTTGTTGAGAAAATACATTTGCACTTCTAATAAACTGTTGCTCTCACAATAACAGAGAAAATAGAATTGTTCTGAAATTTTTTCTACTTTAAATAGTGTCCTCTTTCAATATGTAGTAGTATTTTTTTTAACTTTGAGTACATTACCTTCTAAAATGCTTGTTATTTATTTTCAGCATTCCATCAATCTGCATTTACTTTTTATCTTTTTAATTTTTTTTAACATTTATTTATTTTTGAGAGAGAGACAGAGACAGAGTGTGAGCAGGGGAGGAGCAGAGAGAGAGGGAGACAGAATCCTAATCAGGCTCCAGGCTCTGAGCTGTCAGCACAGAGCCTGATGCGGGGCTCGAACTCACAAGCCATGAGATCATGACCTGAGCCAAAGTTGGACGCTTAACCAACTGAGCCACTTAGGCGCACCATAATCTGTATTTACTGTTTTTTTTTTTTAACGTTTATTTTTATTTTTGAGACAGAGAGAGACAGAGCATGAACGGGGGAGGGGCAGAGAGAGAGGGAGACACAGAATCGGAAGCAGGCTCCAGGCTCCGAGCCATCAGCCCAGAGCCTGACGCGGGGCTCGAACCCACGGACCGCGAGATCGTGACCTGAGCTGAAGTCGTATGCTTAACTGACTGAGCCACCCGGGCACCCCTGTATTTACTTTTTAAAAAATAACATGAATTGGTTTTTATACTAAGTGACACAGGATTTGCTTAAAAAAAATTTTTTTTTCTCGTTTCGGGAAGCAACAGGTACTCAGATTATTGAATCTGTCAAGCAGTTTTTTTTTTCTTACTTTTGAAGCAGGAGGGAAGGGAAGCTTAGGAGACAAATTAACCAAAGGAAAGCCATTTTGGCTTTAGGCTGACCCTTATTCTAAAAGTCAGCAACTTATACAAGGAGTCACAAGATCTGACTCAAATGGAAGACCACAAGACCCCGCTCCCTCCAGCAGTAGAAGTCATAAATGCTGGGTATTCTTAATATTTCTCCCTGTGGGTAATTCCACAACCCTAACACACCCTAACACAATGGAAAAACCAACCACCTAATGTAAATTTTAACCCAAAGTTAAAAAGTATGCCCCTCCCTATATGGTTAGCTACATTTTTTTAAAAGATTTTATTTTTAAGTACTTTATATACCCAACATGGGATTTGAACCTACAATGCTAAGATCAAGAGTCAAATGCTCTACCAACTGCACCAGGCAGGCACCCCTGTGGTTTAGCTAATTAAAAAAAAAAACCCAACAAACAAACAAACAAACTTCTAAGACCCTTTGTTAGAAGCAGAGGGAGACTCCTCTTCCTTACCTGGGAGGAAAGACTGCTACTTTGTCTATAAAGTAGCTCCTTTCTTACTTTTATATTTAATAAATCTTTGTCCCTTTCTCTAAATGGCTTGCTCTTGAATTCTTTCTTGCCCAAAGACAAATATTCTCTTGGGGAGAGACCTGAGGCCCTCCCTCTCAGAGCCTCTGCCAATCTGGCATCACTTTGAAGTGATGGCCTTCTCACTCTACTCTAATTTTTCTTTCTTTCCTTCCTTCCTCCCTCCCTTCCTCCCACCTTTTCTATTTTTCTTCTTTTCTGTTTCCTTCCTTCCTTCCTTCTCTGTCTCCTTACTTTCTTCCTTTTTCTCTTTTTTGAGAGAAAGAGTCTTTTCTAATTTTTTTTTTTTTTAAGTAGGCTTCATGCCCAGTGTGGAGCTCAACATAGGACTTGAACTCAACTCATGACCCTGAGATCAAGACCTAAGCTGAGGTCAAGAGCTGGATGCTCAACTGACTGAGCCACCAGGCACCCCAGAAGACGGTATATTAAAAGGAGGCAGTCACAGAGTCTTGACTCACTTAAGGGCTGTTAATAAATTTTAGTAAAACACTGGGGCCATTTAGAAGCAACATGTAGCTGTATTTGTATTTGAGACAAAGAACAGTGCATATTCTTTTGACTTCAATACCAAGCTAATGGCTAGATAACCGAAATTTTTGAAAATCCCAACCTTTGTTGGGAGACCATAGATCAATGTGTAGGATCTCAGGAAAACTAAGCTTCAATAATCTTCACTCTAAACACACATGGCGACAGGGAGTAAGAATGCTCTTTATTGTGCAAAAAGCAGAAGTCTATCATTTTACTTTCTTGATAGCCTAGCATAGTTAGAGGTCAAAACAGGAAGTGCCATTGTTAACAGGCAGAAACATGAAAGTTCTGTTCTTAAAAACACCTTCAACCTTCTTCCCCATGAGGACATTTTGAATGCAGGAACTCTGGGTGGGACCATATGGCTTCCTGTATTCTCTTTAATCAAAGTGGTAAAGTTTGTTTTTGTTTTAAAATGCAGTTAAAGGAAAGACATTTGTCGTGTCAGAAGAGAACAACATTCAGTTCCTTTTAGATTTTTATGAGCATCTGTGATCATTTGTCATATGTGGCTAAAAAATGACCAGTACTGATGAAATGCCATTTTATTTTTAGGGAAAACCCTCAGCACACTTTCCCAAAATAAGTTTTAAAAAAAATCTCTGCTTCTTTCCAGGGACGTTTTGTTCATGGCTAAATGTGGGTACATACACTTTTATGATAAAGACCATCTTTTTGCCAAAATATACTGAGGTAAAAGGCTTAAATGCTATGGTCTGTGGAACTGATGATGTAGAACTCCATTTTCTAGGTTTCTTGTGCACAAATACTAATAATTCATTCTTG
Organism: Panthera uncia; assembly: GCF_023721935.1. Taxonomy (NCBI): domain Eukaryota; kingdom Metazoa; phylum Chordata; class Mammalia; order Carnivora; family Felidae; genus Panthera; species Panthera uncia. Next base: position 39,270,231 of record NW_026057584.1, read on the forward strand.
AGACATTTGGTTGGCTTGAAATAATATTTTAAACAAAGAGAAAAATGTCATGAACCTGAAAAATGAAGGGAAGGCCAGGAAAGAAATAATACGGTAGATAGATATCTCAATCTCTGAACTTTCATTTCCAACCCTTCAAGTTTTCTCCCAGCCTATGTGTGATGGCAAATAAATATTCTAGAACAAAACTAATCATTCAAAATAAGGATAGGCATAATTTACTTTAGGTAGAATGAATCCAAGCAACTTTTTCTCTTTTCCTAGTGAAATAAGACTATTTCAAACAAGGATATACTGATATATTGAGGGAACATTTTCAGCCCAAATGCTTAATTAGAAGTTTGTCTTTATTAATAACCTGTCATCATACTAAAAATGCAACTTAATGCAGTAACAAAATAACAGACAAAATCCTCAGGGGTGCCTGGGTGGCTCAGTTGGTTGAAAGTCTGACTTCGGCTCAGGTCATGATCTTGTCGTTTGTGGGTTCAAGCCCCACGTTGGGCTTTGTGCTGACAGCTCGGAGCCTGGATCCTGCTTGGGATTCTGTATCTCCCTCTCTCTCTCTCTGCCTCTTCTCCCACTCAGGCTCTGTCTCTCTCTCAAAAATAAAATAAACATAAAAAAAAATTTTAAAAACCACAAAATCCTCAGATAATAGACTAGGGAATTAAGATAAAAAACCCTTTTACATATCCAGATCCAGTCAAGGACTTGACAAAGGACCCCATTTTATGTATTTTTCATTATGATTTTACATATATTTGAGTTTAGAGTTCCTTACATGTTGATTTCTGCATACAATCTGTGGAAAAATAAGTTTTCTTTTTTTAAGTAGGCTCCACCTCAATGTGGGGCTGGAACTCATGACCTTGAGATCAAGAGTTGCATACTCTACTGACTGAGCCAGTTAGGTGCCCCTGGAAAATAGGTTTTCTGATTTTCCTTTTGGAGAATATGAAATGACTGGCCATAATGGAAAATAAGAAATATTTTGCATAATTATCGAACTAGTCTAAGAATAGATGCTATTGTACCAAATCTCTTAATGCAGTCATCAACTGGATCTTTTTTTTCTACCACCAAAGTGTAAACGAAGTAGTTATAGGACCAAAAGGAAACTTTCAAGAGGTCCCTTTATCACACATGTGTTATTGTAACTAAATGGGCTTGAAATTCTATTTCTCATGTGCAAAAACCAAGGGAAGCAGCAAGAATTAGCAGAGTAGAGAATGGGAGAGTGATCATCCCAGAGTCTCAATGTTTCAGAGTCTGATGTGATCACAGGGCCATTTAGTTTAGCTTCCTACCTTTTTACTCTCCAAGATCCTGGTGTTTCTGTTTTGTTTCACAAGGGGAATTGTAAACTTAATAGGGTTTATTTATGCAGTTGGAATTTTGAAATAGAGGGTAAATTAAGAGGAAGGAAGACTTGATTGCTGGATCAAAGTTCTATTAGAAAACCGCGGGGTTCTTATAGAAAGAAATTAAAAAGCTTTAAAAAGTTGTACATTTAAAAAGTATTTTACAGGGGCGCCTGGGTGGCTCAGTCGGTTGGGCGTCCGACTGAGATCAGCTCAAGTCGTGATCTCTCAGTCCGTGAGTTCAAGCCCCGCATCGGGCTCTGTGCTGACAGCTCAGAGCCTGGAGCTTGTTTCAGATTCTGTGTGTGTCTCTCTCTCTCTCTGACCCTCCCCTGTTCATGCTCTGTCTCTCTCTGTCTCAAAAATAAATAAAAACGTAAAAAAAAAAAATTAAAAAAAAGTATTTTACAATTTACAAACACTTTAGTCTTTTAAAAAAATTTAAAAATTTATTTGAGAGAGAGAGAGAGAGAGAGAGAGAGAGAGAATCTCAAGCAGGCTTCACACTCAGTGCAGAGCCCGACTGGGGGCTCCATTCCACGACCCTGGGATCATGATCTGTGCCAAAATTAAAGCGTCAGACTCAACTGACTGAGTCACCCACGCACCTCTACAAAACACTTTATTATAAAATTATTTCATTTACATATACAGTGAGGGAGCTCCAGGGTCTATTAGCAGAGCTTTGACCATAACCATGCATCCTGTTGCCTGGTCTAAGACTCTTTGCAGTTTTTCTTTTTGTTTCTCTCTCCCGGTATCCCTCTCTCCTCCTCCCCCTAACCCCAGTGATTGATTCCGAAACTTACGTTATGGATTCTTAACAATGTAGAGGACTAAAAATTTTTTGAGGGCAAATTTAGTGTCCTACTTACTTTTGCATCTCTAGCATCTAAGCCAACATAGTGTGTTTAGCTAATATTTGTTGAATGAATGGAATAAAACACAAAGACAAATTAAAACAGAACTGTCTTTTCAGATAGTAAATAAATGAAAATAGAAAATTAATATTATAGATTTTAGACAGCTATTCAGAATATCAAGTAATGTTATAGATGCTATGTATCATCTGATCTCTCTGTCATCTGTCTTGTTAGCCTCATTCCAAATAGTACATTTTATCATTTGTTATTATTTAGAAGTTTTCAGGTCATTAAGTCATAATTAAAAGTTAGAAAGATTTGTCTTGTTTTATTGACCGCATAGAAGTTAGAATCTATTCTTCAGTAACATAAGGTCTAATGGCATACAACAAATAAAAATGGTCATTGTCAATTATTTCTCAATAAAATGGGAAAAATGCTCATAATTACCTGTCACATCTAGGAAAGTATAAGACTGTGACCATTAACTTTTATTCTATTTACGTTAGTTTTCCTTATTTATTGCTGTTCTATTTCCTTTATGAATTTCACAGGTTTCTGAAAGCATCGACTGATCATTTTTATATTATTCCATCAGCCTGGCTTATCCATAAGTAGATTGCAACTGGCAACTGGCCGTGCTTAGAGAAAACAAGTTTTCATACACGTATTTTGTTCTGCCTGCATGTCTAGGTAAAGATCCTGGATGTGTTGAGTTTTATTTTATTTCTGCAAAGTCTCTATAAGTAAATATTTGGGTGTGTGACTTGGAGGAAAATTCAGAAAGGAAGAACTAATTTATTATTTATTTCAGACTTAAGAATCATTGAGGTCACGTCCTAGCAAGACACACGGAGAGAAAGGATCTCAAAGAACACCCAAATTTTACAAAACTAAATCCATACGACAAATAAAGAAGAAATATCCAGTATCCAATTTAGATTCTCTAGATCCACACCAAGGAAGAAAATACAGAAACGAATGGGCAAAGCTGTAATTTTGCCAGTTTAGGTACTGCTGTTAGGAAACACTACACGATGGATGCCATCTAGTGACAGGTGACCAACGTCTGATCAATCACATAGAAATGATGGGGTGAGGAGGTGAAACGCCCAGGATGTTGTCTGTAAGGAGAAAAATCCTTCTGAGAGAATCACATTCAAGAGATTAGTGTTATTTCTCCGGGTCCACAGAGTGTATGAAAATTTATCAGAAAGCGGCAGCGCGGGGATTTTTATTTTGAAATCCTGTATTGCCACCTACCTCCAAATCTGAACCTCCTCCTCCTCCTGCCGCTGTCTTTCACCATCCAGTCCGCAGCTGAGCTCAGAACCGAGGAGTGTCCTCAAGTCATAGCCCCCCGTAGAGTGACAGGTGGTGGAGGTGGAGCACCTTAGAAACCGGTCTCAAAAAAAAAAAAAAAAAAAAAAAAAAACAACTTCAGAAAAAGGAACCAAGATGATTCCTAAAACAATCTGTACCCAATTAAAAATAACAACAATCATAAATAAACTGCTGGAAAGTTCAAAGAGTAAAACTAAAATAAGGACCAGAGGAAGTCATCTTTGTTTTTCTCGGTCAACGACAGTGCAGACCTGATGCTGTCTTGTTCCTGGTACCAAAGCCTCACTGAAAATGCCAGAGACCTCTCTCTAAATGGCTGTAGCATTGTGCCCTAAGGGAAATAATTTTCTCCAACATTTCTCATCTTTTGTAAACAGATGGCATAGGGATTTTTTTTTTTTTTTTTAAGAGAAAGACCAACAATCTGTCAACTCTGGAATTCTCATAGTCCAATAGTTTCTTTTTGGTTAATTTTTCACAACTAGATGAACCAGTGCTGCGGCCATAGATACATTTAAGAAAATGAGACACTTCCCTGTGTTCACATATATCCGATTAAAGCTCAATAGGACTATCTCAGTCGCCTCAGAAAAACATCAAGTTGAAAACCCTTGTGAAATGAAAAGAAAAGCTTATCAAAATCTCCAGCTTCGAGTGCATCTAGTTGTTTTCTTTTTATTGTTGCCTACATGCTGTGATTGGAGCACAATGTGTGGAAATTGCATAACCATTATTTCCACAAATCAAAGCTATTGAGAAATGGAAAGGCCGTGCAGGAGCTGCTGCATGAAATGTTGACTTAAAAAATTCTGCCTTTATGTCTAAAGTCTTCCCTTCTCTTTTTAAAGTACTGTTTAGTTTTAACCATCAGTGGGTTTTGTTTTGTTTTTTAAGTAAAATCGGAATTAGCCACAGGCCAAATAACATTTTTTCGAAAAGTGTTGTCTGTTTCTTATATTTTTCTTTCCTTCAACTTTATTTTATTATGTTTTGAAATCTGGGCTAGTCTAGGCAAAGCGTTCTTAATTCAAGTATTGGAACCATCAAGATAACCTCTGTGCAATTTTCATGCCTCAGGGGGAAGTTTTGGGTGCCCTCAATCCAATCCACTCCCCGTTAGGGGTGGTGGGGAGGTGTTGAAAGAATCCTCTTTTTACTTCTTTTATTTTTAAAATATTAATCAGTCAGATGTTCATCTGGGTCAAAGTGGGTTAGGCTGGGGATGGCATGGGAATCTCTTAACACCTTCTTGGAAATCCCAAGGTGCAAATGGGTAAGTTACTTAAGAGTGAAATGCACCTTTGTTGGGAGAATTTTTACTAGGGTATTCTGTTAGCCTTTTCAATGTTTAAAGTCATTTTGAGGAAGTAACAGTCTGCAAAAAAAGGCATAAAATTTAGATGTGTTGCACTTTCCAACACCCGGGAGATAATGAGGGTAAATATCTTTTTAGGTTCAAGATTATGATCAAAGATTGTTTTCTTCTGTAATATTTCTCCTTGAGGTAGCATTTTGATGTTTTTAAAAGTAAATTGCAGAGATTATAAGGTTAAAATACTGAATAAAGCAAACATCTATGATCAGTCACACAGCCTAATTTTGAACCAAGCTTTCCTTTTATCTTTAAATTTGGTGTCATTTTCTCCCTATCCTTTTCACCTCTGGGATTTTTCTGGTTAGAGATGTATATAATTGCCTTTCTGCCCACATCCCCTTCCAAAAGAATCTGTTCCCACCCACAAACCCTGCTGAACAGATGGGTCTAGTTATTCATGATTATATCAGATGACCCTATTCCTCCTGCTATAGGAGGCGAGGACCAGTGTGTAGAGAGCTGCTAGGCGAGTCAACCATAGGATAGGCCAAGCCAATTATATTTAAGAATTTTGAACTAAAGCACAAAAATCATAGGTGAATGACAGGATTGGATTTGCAGGGTCACAGGCATTTGTTTTGAGAGTCGTTACATGGCAGGGGGCCTGGATATCTCCATCAGTTGAGCACCCGATTCTTGATTTCAGCTCAGGTCATGATCCCAGGTTTGTGGGATCAAGCCTTGGGTTGGGCTCTGTGCTGAGCATAGATCCTGCTTAAGATTCTTTCCCTCTCTGCCCCTCTTCCTCTCTCTCTCTACATATATATCTAAAAAGAAAAAAAAAAAAAGTAAATAGAGTTGTCCATCTGGCAAGCCTCAGCCACATGTAAATCAAATTTATGAAGGAACCCAAAGTGAAAACCTTGTTTATGGAGTCAACGCAAGAAAGCAACATAGAATAGACATGTAGTAAAAAGAAGTAACAAGAGCTCTAGATGACATTTGTGAGATCCCTCCTCACCATCCTGGCCTCTTTCTACTTTCTAAGTAAACATGTTTCCCAGCATGGTTTGGTTTCTATCACCCAGCTCCAGGATTAATTGCTGACTGTCTTAAGCCAACCAGCAATATCACATCCTTTTGTTCACGTGATTGGTTCAGAGTGGGCATGTGAACCAATTAGAGACAATGAGATTGAGAAGACAGTGGAAGGAGTTTGGGGACAAGAAAATTTCTCTCTAACCCATGGGAGTTACTGCAAAAGTACTCTCTGCTTGTGGTCATATGAACTAGGAAGCATGAAACTTTGGTTGTATCCGACTACCTCCTTGAGACCATCAGAAGAGACAAGGCTAAGTTGAAAGCAACATCATGGAAGATAGAGTTACAGCAATGGAAAAATAAGTAGGGCTTTGTTGATATTATAGAGCCATTAGTTTTTAAAGCCTGCCCAATTTTTTGATTTGTCCGTCATATGGACAATAAATACCTTTAAATTCTTTAAATTGTTTGGTTGGCTTTTTTTCCTTTTTTTCTTTTGATTTTTAATGTTTATTTATTTATTTTGAGAGAGAGAGAGAGGAAGAGAGCAAACAGGGGAGGGGCAGAGAGAGAATCTCAAGCAGGCTCTGTGTTATCAGTGTAGAGCCTGATGCAGGCTTGATCCCATAAACCATGAGATCATAACCTGAGCTGAAATCAAGAGTCAGACATTTAACTGACTGAACCACCCCTTGGATTGGCACCCTTGGATTTTTTCCCCATTGATTACTGAAATTTTCAAGTGGAGCGAGACTAGTGATTTTGTAGCTCTCAGACCAAGCAGTCCCTTGAATTCCAACAGTTCCTAAGTAGAGCTGTCCTTAGCACTATTTTCTCCATTTTGTTTTTCCTGGTTCTTTGTCACTTAGCAAAGCGCTTGGTACATACTAGTCACATCATCAGTACTTATTAAATGATAAATCCCCTCCTCTCTTACACTTCCAGTAATTTTTTCTGCGTATAATCTTTGAAAGTAGTGCATTTCGAGGAGGCATCTGATGTTCAGGTTGTGTAAAGTGGTCTTGGAGAAGATTAAAGATACCCACTAATGCAGTGAGGAAGGAAGAGGCCAGTCAACTTCATCAAGACTGGGAAAGTAAGTGTTAGAGTTGTGAAAACAGACACCATGACAATACTTTCTTACCATATAGAGTCTATAGATACCTTCATTCCTACCTTGGTAAGACTTTGTCTTCTGCATTTGAAATGAAAACAGGAAAAAAAAGATTGTATTTTTCCCACGGTCAGAATCAAGGGGTTTGCCTGAAACTTTGGTACATTACCTCAATCCTGACAATCTTGCCTGCTGGGGATCATTAGTTCTACCACATGAAGGGGGAAAACGAGGAAGAAAGATTCATTAACTTGTCCAAGATAGTAAGAGTCTGAGCCGAGCCAATAGATAATGGAATTAGAAGATCCACTACTACTTTATGATAATTATCAAATTGTGATTCATTTATGACCTCTCTGGCCCTGTTAGGTCTGGAGCTCTTGCTGAAAGGATGTCATAGCACACATAAAATATCTCTGGAAAAGTGCTTCTCTCCAGGAATGCTAACTGGGTAACTGGGAAATACTTACTTTCCACTGCTCAAGTTTCATGCTTTTTGACATTTGAACCATATGCTTATCTTATTTTATCCAAAAAAAAAGTGATATATTTTGAAAACATATCATACCATGAAAATTTTCTACCTGATAAAATGACAGGTTTGTATTAGATGAGGTGGGAGACCCCTTCTAGCTCTAAAATTTTGTGTAGCTCCATGAGAGGCCTTCCAGTTTAAGAGAATGCAAAGATTACTGCACCAAATATTCTCTCAAACCACTGAAACTGCCTAAAAAGATTGTAAAAAGGTTACCTATATTTTTGGCAGTATCAGCGACTTAAAAAAAAAATCAGATAAATTGAATTACATTTTGGAAGTTAACCTTCAGATTCAGATTAGGCCAAGAATCTCTAGGGCCCAATAAAACCTGAAGGGACCTGCCAGCATTTTCACTTGAAAGAATAACTTTGTTGTGATTAACACCAAACTACCTAAGGAGTGGAGAGAATAGCAGTTAGGAGTCTAGCAATTAATCACTGCAGGTATCTCCCACGGGTGAGGACGAGCTGAAGGCAAGCATGCTTAGCACATTTTATTTTCTCAGGAACACAGCGGGCATCTTGTAAAATCGCTAGGATAGGCCCCACAACCAAAACAAAAGAGGACAAAGAAAATTCATGTACACAGGCACTGGCAATTTGCCTTCATTCTCTAATGGTAAACCCTACTGGAGACAGGAACCCTTTGGAGCTGACCTTGTCTCTTCTTACCAAAGACAGCTTGGTATGTGATTGTGTGTTTGTTTAAACCAAATGCTTCACATTTATGAAATCTTTCAAGTGTCAGATCCCAAATGAATGTTATCATAAGAAGCTTTTTGGCCACATAGGGCACAATTTTTCAGGACACCTACTTAAAGTGTTTGTGTTTTTCAGTGGTCTGAAACAACAAAAACAATGAAAAAACTTTTAATGCACCAAAATTAACATAAACATGAGCCATACAGCTAAGCTCTGCTGTTCTTAGCATTGAAGTTAGTCACATCTAGTTTTGTTACTATAGAAAGCAAATCAGTTCTGCTAACTACAGCCCACAGTATTTTGCACATTATTTTTCTGAATTCCTTCTATCTATTTTAGTATTTGAAATGCTAAAAAATCCTGCCCCAGCACTTTTTCTGGGAAAGTCTTCACACTGTCTTTTGATCTATGCTACTGGTTCACAAGTCATTCTTGGAGGAGGTTATGAGACAGGAGAGGGGATTTTATTTATGGAATTTTGTATTGTTTTTTCTGTTCACCGTACTGCATTTTTCTGCTGAAAAATTCTGCTGTAAATTGCAACAGGAAGAGATAAGGACAGCCTTTGTTAAGACCTCAGAAATGTGGGAAGAGGATCCCTGAGTGAGATCCCAGCTTGAAAGTTATTTCTGCCTTCTTGGGTAAGACATTATCCCCAGAATCTTAACTTTTCTGAGGGAAGAATAGAAATGCACCAATAGAAAAATCCATTGTGTACTTGCTAACAATCCAATGAGCTTGAAGGAAATGCCAGAGTCATGCCTCTGTTTCTACTTGCCCACAAGGAGCTTCTGTAGATAACCTTCCCACATCAGACCAAGAATTCTGTGCAACTAGCACTAGATTTCACACTATGGTGGATGGAAGGCTGAATGGAAGGCACTGAACGAACCCCTTGGTATTGTCAGACATTGATCTGCCAAGGTTGATATTGGGTCTTGCCTGGCAATGTCAACTGGCCAATCTAAATGATTTCCCCCCAAACTCTTGTTCTTGTCTATCAAATCAAGCATAACTTTTAGTTCATCTCCCTCCATTCCAATGTGATTGTAGCTTGAGAGTGTTTCAGAAAGCTTTGTAGATTCAGCTGTCTCATTTTGATTACCACCATGAGAACTCCCTGGTATCCTGTTGTAAACTTTAATCTACAATATAGTTTCTTCTCTACCTGTGCCCTGGCTTCTATTCTTTTTGCAGTTGTTTAATAGAAGAAGGCGAAATCTTTTGATAAAAGTAGTTCACAACCTTCTCTGTCTTATCTGGAGATCTCTGTTCCATTTTCTGGTTATACTTTTATAAAAGTATTGAGACTTTCTGTAGTGAAGAGGACTCAGAGAGCCTCTGTCATGAACTTTGCTGAACTCAAATCAGGAGACCCGAATACATAAAACCCATTAGTTCATGAAGACCCATAAGGGAAATCCTTAACACTCTGTTGCTCAAGCTCTATGCAATTTTAAAATACAGATGAAAATACCTTCCTTAAAGGGATGTTTTTATGATTAATGAGGTAATGTGCATAATGTGTTCTGAGTTCCTGGAGCAAAAGTCCCATATAGGGGAGCTATTATTATTTATTATTGCCATCCAGATGCTGGAACTATGTATTTCCCAAGGACAAAATGAAATGTAGGACAGATGCAAAAATTCCAGATTATTAGCAAGCTCTAGGGAAACTAGCATATGGTGGATATCCTTTGATAAATATGCTAAATACATATTTATATGATAAACTGACTAGTGAAGTTAGAGTGATGCCTTTGAGTGCCTTCACCAGAGTTCAGTGAATTCTCTGATGCACTGAGAGGTGGATGACTCTACAGGGGTAGGTGGGTTCCTGTCAGTGTTTGGAATAGGCCCCTTTTCTCTTACTGTAGCTGGAAACAATGATTAAGCAAAGAACCAGTGCTACTGAGGCTCTTTTATTCTTGGTCAATGGGACTAAGGCACGACCCTTTAAGAGGGCATTTGGCAGTATCTATCAAAATTGGAAATTCATATCCTCTTTGACCCAGCAATTCTACAACTAAAAAATTATCCTATGGATACACTTGCATTGTAGCATTGTTTACAAAAACAAAAATTGAAAACCACCTAAATGTTTGTTAAAAAGACGATGATTGCATAACTTACCGTACATGCATTCGGTGGTATATTATAGAACTAAAAAAATAGAAGAAGGAAGATTTGTATCTGCAGATTTGGAAAGGTCTCCAAGATATGGTTTTCATCAAGATGTAAAGCAATACGTATGGTATGATCGCACTTGTGTAAATAAGAAAAAAGAATTGCACAAACTATAAGAGACTGTTGAATACAGAGAACAAACTGAGGGTTGCTGGAGGGTTATTGGGTGGGGGGATGGGCTAAATGGGTGAGGGGCATTAAGGAGGGCACTTGTTGGGATGAGCACCGGGTGTCATATGTAAGTCATAATCCCTGAATTCTACTCCTGAAACCCTTATTACACTATATGTTAGCTAAGTTGGATTTAAATAAATAATTAAAAAAGGAATGGGGAAACTTTTAGGGCATCAAAATTTCTGGCAAAGTACTTAAAAAGAAAAAAGAAGTGTATATAAGCTGAGATACACACACACATACAATAATGATTAACTGTGGTTAATTTAGGGGAAAGAAATTCGGTGTATCATGAGAGGGGGAAACCATTTCCCTTTTCATCTTAAACTTTTTAAAACTTTTTAAAAGTTTATTTTGAGAGAGAGAGAGGGAGAGGGAGAGGGGCAGAGAGAGAGGGAAAGAGAGAGAATCTCAGGCAGGTTCCCTGCTGTCAGCACAGAGCCCCATGTGGGGTTTGATCTCATGACCCTTGAGATCATTACCTGGGCCCAAACCAAGAGTCCAACCCTTAACTGACTGAGCCACCCAGGTGCCTCTATCTTAAACTTTTGTAAACCATATTTACATATTACCTTAATGTTAAAAATAGATTGTTTTGGGGGCTCCTGGGTGGCTCAGTCAGTTAAGTGTTCAACTTAGGCTCAGGTCATGATCTCACAGTTTGTGAGTTTCAGCCCCACATCAGGCTCTGTGCTGACAGCTCAGAGCCTGGAGCCTGCTTCGAATTCTGTGTTTCCCCTCTCTCTCTGCCCCTCCCACACTCACACTCTGTCTCTCTCTCTCAAAAATAAAGTAACATTAAAAAATTTTTTTTGAACAATCTATTTTTTAAAAAAATTTTAATGTTGATTTATTTTTGAGAGAGAGAGAGAGAGAATGACAGAGCACCACCAGAAGAGGGGCAGAGAGAGAGACACAGAATCTAAAGCAGGCTCCAGGCTCTGGGCTGTCAGCACAGAGCCCAAGGTGGGGCTCAAATCCACGAACCAGGAGATCATGACCTGAGCTGAAGTCGGGACACTTACCAGCTGAGCCACCAGACACCCCAAGAATAGATTGTTTTTTTTAAAAAAAGTAATCTTCCTTTTCTTCTACTGAAGCTCAGAAGAAGGCAACTTGAAAAGCTATTGTCATAAGACAGCTGACTCTCTGGCCAATATTTCCTCCATAGGAGCACCCTGAGCCCCCACAGAAATCTCATTTCCATCCCTGAGTGATTTGATCAGAGCCAATGGTTTGCATATAAAACACCTGTGAGGCTAAACCTTTCTTATTCTCCCATCCAGGGTGAGGGAGTCAGGATAAAGTGGTCTTTATTTTTCAATTTCATCGCCTGTGATTTTGTTTGAAAAAATCTGCCTCTCATTCACCAAAAAATACACCTGTGACTATGTAATTGATGGTCACAGATTTTCATTTCTTATTGTTATAAACACATTGAAGACTGTAAATGTTCTCTCTCTCATAAAACACCTGTTCTTTTCATAATAAACAATTTTAGATTGAGCATGTACATTGAAAGTAATACTCTTGCAAAATATGAAAACCTAACAATATTATTTCCAATGATAGCCTTTCTTATATGAAAGTCAGCATATAGCATATATTTGTGGAAAAGTATTTACAAATCAAAAATTATGTACAAATATCCAATTATCCAATTAGAAAAGATAATTATAGAGGAATCTTGTACTTCAGTTTGTTACAATAAATTTGTCATACAAAAACTATTTCAGTTTTCTCATTTTAAAAACTTTTTTGGGGGTACCTGGGTGGCTCAGTCAGTTAAGTGTCTGACTTCGGCCTGGGTCATGATCTTATGGTTTGTGGGTTCAAGCCCTGTGTCAGGCTCTGTGCTGACAGCTCAGAGCCTGGAGCCTGCTTTGGATTCTGTGTCTCCCTCTCTCTCTGCCCCTCCCCTGCTCATGCTCTGTCTCTCAAAAATAAATGTTGAAAAAAATAAAAAAATTAAAAAAAACCTTTTTTAAACATTTTTATTTATTTTTGAGAGACAGAAACCATGCACCAGTGGGGGAAGGGCAGAGAGAGAGAGAGGGAGGCACAGAAACTGAAGCAAGCTTCCAGCTCTGAGCTGTCAGCACAGAGCCTGACAAGGGGCTCAAACTCACAAACCGCAAAATCATGACCTGAGCCGAAGTCGGACACTTAACTGACTGAGCCACCCGGGTGCCGCCTTCAGTTTTCTCATTTTAAAGGAATTTAAAACTAGTTGCTAAAAAGAATCACAGTATGTACAGTCATATTGGACACACAGTATGAAAGTATGTAAGTATGAATCATAGTTAGAAAATAAGTCACAAGTGTAGTAAGTTGGTCTTTATTATTTTTTTAATGTATTTTTTGATGTTTATTTGTGTATGAGAGAGAGAGACACAGAATCCAAAGCAGGCTCCAGGCTCTGAGATGTCAGCACAGAGCCCAACATGGGGCTCCAACCCATCAACTGTGAAATCGTGACCTGAACTGAAGTTGGATTCTTAACTGACTGAGCCACCCAGGCCCCCCGAGATGGTCTTTATTATTAACTTAATTTTTAAAAAAATATTTATTTATTTTTGAGAGAGAGAGAGAGAGAGAGAGAGAGACAGAATACAAGCAGGGGAGGTGCAGAGAGAGAGGGAGACACAGAATCCAAAGCAGGCTCAAGGCTCTGAACAGTCAGCACAGAGCCTGATGTGGGGCTCAAACTCGTGAACCACAAGATCATGACCTGAGCTGAAGTCAGACGCTTAACCAACTGAGCCACCCAGATGCCCCTTAACTTGATCTTTATTTGGGATTCTTACACAATATCCCAGAGTTAAGAAGGAGAAATAATCCACAAACTCTTTCTCAAATGGAAACAGGTTCTTTGATAAGAGATGAACCCAGTACCTTTACATGCCATTTACAATTTTCCAGGGAAGTTTTAGGATGTGTGGGCAAAGCCACTCTGATATAATTGAAGGAACAAAATATTGCTCATTTCTACCCTGATGCACCTGGAATGGCCTTGAGACCATGTGGTATAATTAATGTGTGAAATTATTTTCTCCTTTAGCATACAAGGCTGACACTTGCCACCATAGTTTCATTTTTTATTCTTTTTTTTTCTTTTTTTAAATATAATGAGCTTGGTTTGCTTCATGTTTCTGACAAAGGATAGCAAAGTATTATCATTTTATGAAGCTAAAGAGCAGTAGTGCTCAGCCTGTGGTCCCTGCATCAGCGAAATTGAATCACCTGGGAGCTTGTTAGAACGACTAATTCTTGGACCTTGCCCCAGACCTACTCAGTCAGAAACTCTGGGTGTGAGGCCCAATAATCTGTATTTAACGATCCCTAAAGCTTGAGAACTGCTTCTCTACAGGAATTCTTACAGTGTGGGACCAAGGACTATAAAATATCTTGGCCTGCTTTTGTGATAGCTCTGACCCTGTAATGAAAGAATATCTATTCCCAACTCATCTACACGATCCAGAGCAACTATTTTGAAAAGTCAGATACTCAGACTACTTGCATCAGAATCACATGAATGATCTGTTAAAATGCAGATTCTTGGACCTCTCTGAAGTCAGGGCCTGACTTCTAAACACTTTATGTAAAATAACTCCATTCATTTTTATAACATTTCACATGTGTGGGAACTGAAACAGAGAAATTGGGTTAATTTGCCCAAGGTCACCTAGTGAGCTGGGGACGCAGCTATGATTTGAACCCCGGCATTCTGGCTCCAGAGCCCATGCTATTTTCTACTTTGCCATATGCCTTCTTTTATTAATCTACAAGCCCATTTGATGGGGGCACCTGGGTGGCTCAGTCGGTTGAGCGTCCAACTTTGGTTCAGGTCGCCTGCTTGGGATTCCATGTTTCCCTCTGTCTCTGCTCCTCCCCCACTCATGCTCCGTCTTTCTCTCTCTCTCTCTCTCTCTGTCCAAAATAAGTAAACATTAAAAAAAACCCTACCATTTCCTATAAAAAAAATCTATCAAGCCCATTTGACTGAGCTAGTCTATTTCTTTGGCTTCAACTTCTACCTATAAGATCATTTATTTGATATCTGTAACTGTGGTCTCTGTTTCTCACTGGACAACTTCACCAGTATTTCCCCATAGGGCATTAAACTATTCATATTCCCGCAAGTGAACTCATTACCTTTCTTGCTTTTCTTCTTATTCTTAGTTAATGGGTCTCTATTCTCCTGTCATCAGTGTAAGAAACCCAGAACTCACAATTCCTCTTTCCCTGAGTCTCCACATCTAACTGGTGATCAAGTCCAATGTATTCCATCTGCATACCATTTTTATTTCATTTCTGTTCCCTCCTCGTCTCTATTTCTACACTTTGGGATTATAGTAATATTATTCCCATTCTCTTGAGCAAAAGATGTGTTTTTACCTCACAAAGTATTAAGTCTCTTAACTGATAATGTTCTTTCTTTGAATTATCTACTATGAAGCATGGAGCCATATATGAATGTTACTTATAAAAAAAATCCATAGGAAGTTATGGAACAATTTTCTAAATAACTTCTCTTTTGTCATCAGCGTATTTCCCTCCACATATTTGTTCTTAGTCTTATATTGTTAATTGTTTTCAATTTCATTTTATGCCATTGTATCCACAATAAATTCCTTGCAGTTTCCCACAATTTGCATCTATCTATCTATCTATCTATCATCTATCTATTCTCATGCTGAAATGTTCTTTCCCACTTTGTGTTTTTGTATAAAATTTTTAAAAAATATATTAAAAATTTTTTTAAAGTAGGCTCCACACCCAACGTGGGGCTTGAACTCATGACGCCTAGATTAAGTGTCTCATGCTCTACTGACTGAGCCAGTCAGGTGCTCACCCCCCTACCCTCTGCATTTTTAAAGTATCATTTTATTCTAAGAAATGGTTTATGACAACTAATTTATGCTACCTCAATATGACACATATACTTTTAAAACGTTTTTTTAAATGTTTTATTTTTATTTTTGAGACAGGGAGAGACAGAGCATGAACAGGGGAGGGTCAGAGAGAGGGAGACACAGAATCTGAAACAGGCTCCGGGCTCTGAGCTCTCAGCACAGAGCCCGACGCGGGGCTCGAACTCACGGACCGCGAGGTCATGACCTGAGCTGAAGTTGGCCGCTTAACCGACTGAGCCACCCAGGCACCCCTATACTTTTAAATCTTAATACCTGTTGCTCTTATTTACTTAGATATTTTTGTCCCTTCTGAAGAAGATCGTATCTTCTTATCTTTCTGTCCTCAGTGGCCTAATACAGGCTCCACATTCAGAAGTGGCTCAGGAATTCCAGAAATAATAATAGTCATCCTTACTAAGCAATTACCATGTGATCATGACAGACCAAACTCAATGAAAACTGCATATATCACTACTTCCATGTTTTTCGAGATTTCTATAATTTTGTGTTACTTTCTAAACATTTTAAACCCCTGTGTCTGTGCAATTGCAATAGCAATAGCAAAACCCTTCAAAACAAGTTTGTGTTACATGCTGGTTCCAAGAAGGGGGGAAGTTGGGGCAAACCGCATCCTGCCCTCTGAGGAATCAGTGAAGGCAGTGAGAATGGCCGGGGGCAGGCAGGGGTAAGGGAGCCTGGGGTGATGAGGTGGATCTTGCCCTGTGGGGATTTATCAGCAGGAAACTACTCATAAAAGTGACAAATTCTCTGTAGTTTTACACTGCCAAGCCAGTGTTTCTAGCCTCATTTGTGGGAAGGGAGCCCAAGAGAGCAGGAAATTTCTTTGATGCTTCCAGTTTTTGTTTCTTAGAGCTGCTGGTACACGGCACCACAAACCCAGTGATTTAAACCACAGAAATTTGTTCTCTCATATTTCTGGAGGCAAGGAGTCTGAAATCAGGGTTGGTTCCTTCTGAAGGCTCTGAGGGAGAAACAGCTTCTCTCCTATCTCCTGGCAGTTGCTTGCAATCCTGGCATTCCTGGTTTTGTGGTGCATCACTCCAATCTTTGCCTCCAGTTTCTGTGTGTCTAAAGTTTCCTCTTTTTAAAAGGGTGTCCTGGGGCACCTGGGTGGCTCAGTCTGTTAAGCATCCAACTTCAGATCAGGTCATGACCTCCTGGTTCCGTGGGTTCAAGCCCCATGTTGGGCTCTCTGCTGTCAGCATAGAGCCTGCTTTGGATCCTGTCCCCCTCTATCTCTGCCCCTCCCCCCTGCTGGCACACACTCTCTCTCTCTCTCTCTCAAAAATAAATAAACATTAAAAAATAAATAACTAAAAGTATGCCCTAATCTAGCATGACCTCATTTTAACTTGATTACCTCACAAAGACCACATTTTTGTAAGTTCACATTCACAGGTTCCAGGTTTAGGACGTGTGTACATCTTCTTGGGAAACAATTCAACCCAGAGCACCCCCTAAAATTCCCTTGGATAGGCTCAGCATACAGACTTTTCCACTGCTTCGAGGTTGGTGGTGATGAGGGTCGTGAAGAAGTGAACACGGCTTAGGAACACTGGGGTTTGTGTCATAAACCCCCCACCACTCCACCCTTGCAAGTGGATAAAAAGCACACTTCCTTATTTTCACTTTTTAAGGTTCTGAAATTGTATTCAAAATAAATTTTGAATTTAATTAAAATAATTCTGAAATGCATACTTGCTATAAAGCATTAAAGTCAAGAGCATAATAACATATTTCTTTAGATTTTAAAACATTTTATTGTGGAAAATTTTGAACATACACAAAAGTTGAGAAAATTGAATAATGAACCCCCGTGTATCAATTGTTCAGCTTCAACCATTATCAGCATGTTGGGGTCTTGCTTCATCTAACCCCTACTCCCAGGTGGGTTTTTTCCCCAAAAAATATTTTAAAGGAAAGCCTAGACATCATGTCGTTTTGCTTGTAAAGACTTCAAAATATATCTCCCATCAAGAAGGTTAGTGGCATTATGTTTAAAAAAAAGCCCTTCAGTGTCCACCAGAATCTCACTCCTAGAGGATGGGTTCCTCTCCTATGCAGATAGTTTAATTAGACTCTTTTCTCATACTTAGCATCTGATATCAATCATTTCCCCCCAGCCCACCCCACTTCTCCTCAGGGTGTTCACTTTTTTACTTAAATTGATCACTGCTTTAGTTATATATTACTTTGTAACCAATTACCCCAAAACTTAGCAGCTTAAAACAACAAATATTTATCATTTCAAGTTTCTGTGGGTCAGGAATTAAGAAACCTGTTAGTTGGGTGATTCTGGCTAAAGGTCTCTCATGAGGTTGAAGTCAGGATGTCAGTGAGATCTGTAGTCATCCGAAGGCTTAACTTGGCCTGGAGGCTCTATTTCCAGGATGGCTCATCACATGGCTATTAGGAGGAGGCCTCCCTTCCTAATAGCTCTTGGCAGGAGGCCACATGCAACTCTGCAGATGATTCCTTGAGAGTCCTTAGAAGATGGCAGCTGGTTCACCCAGAGAGTTGTTCAGAGAGAGCATGGAGGAAATCACAGTACCTTTTATGACCTGTTTTTGGTAGTCATACCCTATGACTTCTACCCTGATCTATTTATTAGAAGCTAGTCATTAAGTCCAGCCTTCACTCAAAAGAGGAAGAATTAAGCCTCACTTGTTTAAGGAAGGAGAATTTAAAAATTTGTGGACATATTTAAAAATTACTACAATTGAGGCACCTGGCTGGTTTAGTCAGAAAAGCATGCGACTCTTGATCTCCAGGTCGCGTGTTCAAGCCCCACATTGGGGTTATAGATCACGTAAATAAATAAATAAATAAGCAAACTTAAAAAAAAAAACAACAAACCACTATCATCAATGGTGGGACATCACACAAAAATGGAGACGAAGTGAGGGAGGAGTTAAGATGATGGAGTAGCATGGAGACCCTGATCTTGCCTCATCCATGAAATGCAGCTAGATCAGCACCAAACTATTTTGAACATCTAGGAAACTGATCTGAGGATTAACACAACAATCTGCACAACCTGAGCCACAGAACTTGGCAGGTACATGGTGTGGAGAGGTGAACTGGGGGAGAGAAGAGCCTCAGAAGGTAGGGAGCTGTTTTTGCAGAGAGAGCACAGAGGAAGAGGGAGAATGTGGTGCATTAGGGTTGTACAAGAAAAGCACTCCCCCAAAGTAGCTGGAGACAGATAGAAAGAGTAGAAACACTTGTAAGGGGCTGAACAAGAAATCTGTTCCCTAAAACAATTGACAGGAAGAAAGGAGAGGGTTTCAATGCCACCAGGATTCTATAAACAGTGGAGCACAGAGTCTGGAGGTTTGGAGCTCAGCGCCTGGAGGTACTCTGGTGAGCAAGTAGGGCTAATCCCCAGGAGCAGGCAGTGGGGATTGAGGAGTCTGTGTGCCACACAGGGAGGAGTGGTTCCCCTGCTTGGAGTGCATTTGGTAGAGGCCATATGGTCTCCTCACAGGTAAAGGTCCCAGGAGACCCCAGAGAGCAGCCATGTTTTCTGGTATTGGGACAAAGACAACAGAGTGTGGTGACACCTGGTGCCGGCTGTGTGTTGTGATCTGCCATAATCTCTGAACATTTGCCACTGCATGATCTCAGGAACGTTTTCTGTGGTAAGCTGGCACCCAACCATTGCTTAGGGAGACCTTCCCCAGAGAGTCCGAGTGGGTCTAAGCTGTGGGAGTCTCTGAAGCATAGGGTTTTGAAACACAATCCCATCTGAGACAAAACTCTGGAGGGAAGGCCACCTGGCAAGCTGATGGCTTGGACATAGGAGTGGACAGAGTTGATGGAAGCCTGAGACAAAGGAGGGGTGCTTCTTTGCTGGTTGGTGAGAGCCTGAAGTTTCTCTGCCAGAGACTGGAGAGCTGGATGAAGTCATTTCCACCTCTCCGGTGTGTGCCACACTGATCCACCCCAGTAAGCTAAGCAGTGCCACCTAGTGGAGAACAGAGTCATTACACCAAGCCCCGCCCAACTGTGCCCTCCAAGAAATTCCCCTAGAAGATCAGCACAAGTCACATCACGTTCTTAGTGTATGGGCTATAGAAGGCTTCATAGTTTCAGTTCTAGGGGAAACTGGATGTAACTTTATTCTGGTTTCAATCTGTTTGCTGATTTATTTATTTGTTCATTTTCTTTGCTTCTATTTTTGCTTAAATTGTTTTCATTTTTCTCTTTTTTTTCTTCCTCTTTCTTGGATACAGAAAGAAAAATTTATTTTTATTTTATATTTTTTACTGTTACTTAATTTTTAATTTTTTATTCTACTTCAATTTATTTTATTTTACTCTGCTTTATAATTTTTTAATTATAATTATAATTATATATTTTAATATATATAATTAATATAATTATTATATTTATATAATATATTATATATAATTATTATATTTATATAATATATATTATATATAATTATTATAATTATAATTTTTTTAATTTTTAAATTTTTTCTTACTTTTTTTCCTTTTGTTTCCCTTTTTTTCCTCTGTTCTATCAAGTTTCTTTCAACAAGCAGAGCAAAACACATCCAGGATCTAGCTTCCTTTATTTGATTTTTTGTATTGCTTTTAATTTTTTAATTTTAATTTTTAATTTTATTAATTTTTTTCTTCCTCCAAAATGAAAAAAATGAAAAAATTTATCCCAAAAGAAGGAACAGGAAGAAATTACAGCCACAGCATTGATCAACACATATATAAGTAAGATGTCTGAACTAGAATTAGGAACCATAAGAGTAAGGATACTAGCTGGGGTTGAAAAAAAGCATAGAATCCCTTGAGGCAGCTGGGTAGCTCAGTAGGTTAGGCGTCCTACTTTGGCTAGGTCATGATCTCATGGCTTATGAGTTTGAGCCCGCACCAGGCTCTGTGCTGACAGTTCAGAGCCTGGAGCTTGCTTCAGATTCTGTTTCTCCCTCTTTCTCTGCTGCTCTCTCACTCATGCACATGCTCTCTCTCTCTCTCAAAAATAAACATTAAAAAATTAAAAAACAGAATCTCTTTGTGCAGATATAAAAGAACTAAAATCTAGTCAGGTTGAAATTAAAAACAGGGGCACCTGGGTGGCTCAGTCAGTTAAGCATCCGACTTCAGCTCAGGTCATGATCTCATGGTTCGTGAGTTCGAGCCCTGCATTGGGCTCTGTGCTGACAGCTCAGAGCCTGGAGCCTGCTTCAGATTCTGTCTCCCACTCTCTCTGTCTCCTCCCCGCTCATGCTCTGTTTCTATGTCTCAAAAAATAAATAAACGTTAAAAAAAATTTTAAAAATAAATGCTATAACCAGGATGCAATCTCAGATGGATGCTATGATAGCAAAGATGGATGAAGCAGAGCAGTGAATCAGTGATATAGATGATAAGATTATCATGAAGCAGAAAAAAGGAGGAAAACAAAGGCAAAAGATCATGATACAAGACTTAGAGAACTTAGTGACTTATTAAAAAGGAATAACGGGGACACCTGGGTGGCTCAGTCAGTTAAGCGTCCAACTTTGGCTCAGGTCATGATCTTGCGGTTCGTGAGTTCAAGCCCCGTGTCGGGCTCTGTGCTGACAGCTCAGAGCCTGGAGCCTATTTCAGATTCTGTGTCTCCCTCTCTCTCTCTGACCCTCCCCCATTCATGCTCTGTCTCTCTCTGTCTCAAAAATAAATAAACGTTAAAAAAAAATTAAAAAAATAAAAAATAAAAAGGAATAACATCCGAATCATTGGAGTCCCAGAAGATGAAGAGAGAGGAAAAAGGGGCAGAAGGTATATGTGAGCAAATTATAGTGGAAAGCTTTCCTAATCTGGGGAAGGACACAGACATCAATATCCAAGAAGCACAGAGAACTCCAATTAGATTCAACAAAAACCTACCACCACCAAGGCATATCATAGTCAAATTCACAAAATGCATAGAAAAGGAAAGAATTATGAAAGCAGAAGGAGAAAAAAAGTTCTTAACCTAGGAGGGAAGATAAATCAGGTTTGCAGCAGATCTATCCACAGAAACTTGGCAGGCCAGAAAAGAGTGGCAGGATATATTCAACATGTTGAAGCAGAAAAATACGCAGCCAATAATTCTTTATCCAGTAAGGCTGTCATTCAAAATAGAAGGAGAGATAAAGAGTTTCCCAGTCAAACAAAAACTAGAGGAGTTCATGACCAGCCCTGCAAGAAATTTTAAGGGGGGCTTTTTTAGTGAGAAAAGACAAAACAAATCAAAAATATCAAAAGCAACAAAGACCATAAAGGACCAGAGAACATCACCAGAAACTCCAACTCCACAGGCAACACAATGGCACTAAATTCATATCTTTCAGTACCCATTCTAAATGTCAATGGACTAAACACTCCAATCAAAAGATGTAAGGTATCAGAATGGATAAGAAAACAAGACCCATATATATTCTGCTTGCAAGAGACTCATTTTAGACCTAAAGATATCTGCAGATTGAAAATGAGGGAATGAAGAACCATCTATCATACTAATGGTCATCAAGAGAAAGCTGGAGTAGCCATACTTATATCAAACAAATTAGATTTTAAAAGAAAGACTGTAACAAGAAATGAAGAAGGGCATTATATCATAATTAAGGGGTCTATGCACTAAGATAAAACAATTGTAAATATTTATGCCCCAATGTGGAACACACACATATATAAATCAATTAATCACAGACATAAAGAAACTCATTGGTAATAATACCATGATAGCAGAGGACTTCAATACCCCACTTATAACAACAGAAGATCATCTAAACAGAAAATCAACAAGGAAACAATGACTTTGAATGACACACTGGACTGAATGGACTTAACAGACATACTCATAACATTTCATTCTAAAGCAGCAGAATAGACATTCTTCTTGAGTGCCCATGGAACATTCTCTAGAATAGATCACATACTGGGTCACAGATCAGTCCTTAACAGGTACAAAAAGATTGAGATCATATCTTGTATAATTTCAGAACACAACGTTATGAAACTCAAAATCAACTGCAAGAAAAAATTTGGAAAGACCATGAATACTTAGAGATTAAAGAGCATCCTACTAAAAAATGAATGGGTTAAGTGAAACTAAAGAGGAAATTAAAAAGTATATGGAAGCCAAGGAAAATGATAACATGAGAGCCCAAAACCTCTGGGATACAGCAAAGGCAGTCATAAGAGGGAACTTTATAGCAACCCAGACCTTTTAAAGAAGGAAGAAAGGTCTCAAATACACAACATAATCTTACACCTAAAAGAGGTTGAAAAAGAATAACAAATAAAGCCCAAACCCTGAGGAGGAAGGTAAATAATAAAGATTAGAGCAGAAATCAATGATATCAACAAACAAACAAACAGTAGAACAGATCAATGAAACCAGGAGCTGTTTCTTTGAAAGAACTAATAAAACTGATAAACCCCTAGCCAGATTGATCAAAAAGAAAAAGGAAAGGAACCAAATAAAAGAAATCTTTAATTAAAGAGGAGAGATCACAACCAGCACTGCAGAAATGCAAACAATAATAAGAGAATATTATGAGCAATTATGTATCAACAAATTGGGCAATCTGGAAGAAATGGACAAATTCCTAAGAACATATACACTACCAAAACTGAAACATGAAGAAATAGAAAATTTGAACAGACTCATACCAGTATAGAAATTGAATCAGTAATCAAAAATCTCCCAACAAACAAGAGTCCAGGACCAGATGGCTTCACAGGGGAATTCTGCCAAACATTTAAAGAAGAGTTAACACCTATTCTTTTGAAGCTGTGAAAAAAGATAGAAATGGAAGAAAAACTTCCAAACTCATTCTATGAGGCCAGCATTACCTTGATTCCAAAACCAAACATAGAATCACTAAAATGGAGAACTATAGACCAATTTCCCTGATTAACACAGTTACAAAAATTCTCAGCAAGATACTAGCCAACAGGATCCAAAATACATTAAAAGAATTATTAACCACAATCAAGTGGGATTTATTTCTGGGATGCAGGGCTGGTTCAATATCTGCAAATCCTTCAATGTGATATGTCACATTAATAAAAGAAAGGATAAGAACCATAAGATCCTCTCAATAGATGCAGAAAAAGCATTTGACAAAATACAGCATCCTTTCTTGATAAGAGCCCTGAAGAAAGTAGGGATAGAAGGATCATACCTCAAGATCATAAAGGCCATATATGAAAGACCCACAGCTAATATCATCCTCAATGGGGAACTACTGAGAGCTTTCCTCCTGAGATCAGGAACACTACAGGTATGTCCACTCTCACCACTGTTGTTTAACATAGGGTTGGAAGTTCTAGTCCCAGCAATCTAAATAAACTAAATAAAAGGCATACACATTGGCAAAGAAGCAGTCAAACTTTCACTCTTTGCAGATGACATGATACTCTATGTGGAACGCCCGAAGAGGGACACCTGGGTGCTTCAGTCAGTTAAGCGTCCAACTTTGGCTCAGGTCATGATCTCATGCTTTGTGGGTTCGAGCCCCGCATTTGGCTGTGTTCTGGCGGCTCAGAGCCTGGAGCCTAGTTCAGATTTTGTGTCTCCCTCTCTCTCTGCCCCTCTCCCACTCACACTCTGTCTCTGTCTCTCTCTCTCAAAAATACATACACATTAAAAATATATATATATTTAAGAAAACCCAAAGGCACCACCAAAAAAACCACTAAAACTGATACACAAAATCAGCAAAGTTGCAGGATATAAAATCAATGCACAGAAATCTGTTGCATTTCTATACACCAATAATGAAGCAACATAAAGAGAAATCAAGGAATTGATCCCAATTGCACCAAAACCCATAAAATACCTAGGAATAAACCTCACCAAATAGGTGAAAAATCTATACACTGAAGTATAGAAAGCTTATGAAAGAAACTGAAGAAGACACAAAGAAATGGAAAAACATTCCATGATCCTGGATTGGAATAAGAAATACTGTTAACATATCAATACTACCCAATGCAATCTACATATTCAATGCAACCTCTATCCAAATAACACCAGCCATTCTTTACAGAGGTAGAAGAAACAAACTTTAAATTTGTATGGAATCAGAAAAGACTCTGAATAGCCAAAGCAATCCTGAAAAAGAAAACCAATGCTGAAGGCATCACAATTTCAGACTTCAAGCTGTATTACGAAGTTTTAATCATCAAGACAGTATGGTATTGGCACAAAAACAGACCAATAGATCAGTGGAACAGAATAGAGGATCCAGAAATGGACCCACAAACATATTGGCAGGCAGGAAAGAATATCCGTTGGAATAAAGACAGTCTTTTCAGGAAATAGTGTTGGGAAAACTGGACAGCAACATGCAGAAGAATAAACCTGGACCATTTTCTTACACCACATGCAAAAATAAATTCAAACCTAATGAAAGACTTAAATGTAAGACAGGAAGCCATCGAAATCCTAGAGGAGAAAATAGGCAACAATCTCTTTTACCTCAGCCACAGCAACTTCTTACTTGTCATGTTTCTGGAGGTAAGGGAAACAAAAGCAAAAATTAGCTCTTGGGACCTCATCAAGATAAAAACCTTCTGTACTGCAAAGGAAACAATCAGCAAACCTAAAAGGCAATTGATGGAATAGGAGAAGATATTTGTAAATGGCATGTCAGATAAAGGGTCAGTATCCAAAATCTGTAAATAACTTATCAAACTCACACCCAAAAAACAAATAATCCAGTGAAGAAATGGGCAAAAGACACTTTTCTTTTCCAAAGAAGACATCCAGATAGCTAATGGACAAATGAACAGATGCTCAATATTACTCATCATCTGGGAAATACAAATCAAAACCACAATGAGATACCACCTCACACCAGTCAGAATGGCTAAAACTAACCACTCAGGCAACAACAGATATTGGTGAGGATGTGGAGAAAGAGGAACCCTTTTTCATTGCTGGTGAGAATGCAAACCAGTGCAGCCATTCTGGAAAACACTATGGAGGTTCCTCAAAAAACTAAAAATAGAACTACCCTACGACCCAGCAATTGCACTACTAGGTATTTATCCAAAGGATACAGGAGTGCTGATTCGAAGGGGCACATGCACCCCCATGTTTATAGCAGCACTATTGACAATAGCCAAATTATGGAAAAAAGCCCAAATGTTCATCAACTGACGAATGGATAAAGAAGAAGTGGTATACATATATATGTATATGTATGAATATACATAAACAAACACACAATGGAATATTACTTGGTGATCAAACAGAATGAATTTTTGCCATTTGCACTAGCATTGATGCAAGTAGACTGTATTATGTTAAGCAAAATAAGTCAGTCAGAGAAAGATAATTATCATATGATTTCACTCTTATGTGGAATTTAAGAAACAAAACAGATGAACATAAGGGAAGGGAAGCAAACACAACATAAAAACAGGGAGGGAGAAAATTATAAGAGACTCTTAAATACAGAGAACAAACTGAGGGTTGATAGGGGTGGGGAAAATGGGTGATGGGCATTAAGGAGGGCACTTGTTGGGATGAGCACTGGGTGTTATATGTAAGTGATGAATCACTAAGTTCTAGTCCTGAAATCATTATTACACTATATTTTAACTAACTTGGATCTAAATTAAAAAAATAAATTAAAAATAAAAAATAAAAAATAAAAATAAAAATAAAAATAATGAAAGAAAACAAAAAGAAATAGAAGAGGAAGCTAATCCATAGGATATGTCATTAATGAACAACTGATTTGGCCTCTACGTGAAGATGATGGGGTAAACTACTTCTAAAGAAATTTTAGAAATTTCCCTTTATTTATTATTTTTTTTAATGTTTATTTATTTATTTTGAGAGAGAGAGAGAGTGGGGGTGAGGGGCAGAGGGCAGGCTCCATGCTCATTGCATTCCTCAACACTGGGCTTGATCTCATGATTATGAGATCATGACCTGAGCCAAAATCAAGAGTCAAAATCTTAACTGACTCTGGGCACCCAGGCAACCCTTAACTTTTTAAAAAGTAATCTTTAGACCTGATGTGGGGCTCAAACTCACAACCCCAAGATCAAGAGTCACATGCTGTACCAACTAAGGCAGCCAAGGACCCTTCCTCCCCTTAACTTTTGATTCCCTCTCTTCTTGCTGCTGAATCCTACAGAACCTAAACATTTTTCTAGCTATCCCGACACTGCAGTGTGCTACCTAGACTTGTCTTCCTCCTCAAAATCCTTTATAGTTATAAGTTTGTTTACTCATTTCCTTCACATTATATCTAGTTATGATTTTTACTTCCTTAGAATTGACTATAGCAGACCTATACTTTAAAGTCCAATTACATTTTTAGGGTTGAATGGAAGGGATCTCAGAAGTCATTTAATCGGGGTACCTGGGTGGCCCAGTTAAGTGTTCAACTCTTGACTTCGGCTCAGGTCATGATCTCACAGTTTCATGAATTTGAGCGTCACTGTGGGCTCTGCATGATGACTCTGCTGCAGACTTTTTGGGATTCTCTCTTCCTCTCTCTCTGCCCCTCCCCAACTTGAGCTCTCTGTCTCAAAAATAAATAAATAAGCTTAAAAAAAAGTCATTTAACCATTAGGAAATCAAATCAATGAGCCAAAATTCACATTCTAACAAATAATTAAAATCAGGGAGAAAGAACAATAATTAAACTGAAGAATTACAAAATAGCAGAGCTGGAAGTGCTGTTAAGATTTTCCAGTTGAGGGGGGCCTGGATGACTCAGTCGGTTAAGCATCTGACTTCAGCTCAGATCATAGTCTCACAGTTCGGGGGTTCGAGCCCTGTATCAGGCTTTGTGCTGACAGCTCAGAACCTAGAGCCTGCTTCAGATTCTGTCTGTCTGTCAGTCTCTCTCTCTCTCTGCCCCTTCCCCACTCACACTCTGTCTCTCTCTGTCTCTCAAAAAAGAATAAACGTTAAGAAAAAAATTTAAGATTTTCCAGTTGAAGTCGATGGCTGTGTTTGGTGTGTAAAGTTAGGCCCACTTAAACATTTTATTCCAAAGTCACCCAGCTAGTGAGTGGGCACAATTTAGACTATATTTCAAGTTTGTTAACGTCCATTTTAATACTCTTTTCACTGTACTACAGTTCATTTTGTTCATCATTATTAGACATTTAGTATATTGCTTACGATTTTGTTTTAGTTTTATTTAGAGAAAGTCAATTTGCAATGGGATAGGTTCTTTATGTCCTGGTATGTAGTTATGTCAGTAGAGTTAAGCATATATTTTGGCCCCAAGCAGGATATCTTAGGCACACAAGAGGCTGTTATTAGTGACTATGTTAGGCTGACAGGTATAAATTGGAAACTATTTTGGCAAACTGTTACAAGTGGCAACCAGTTTATAGGTGTCACGATGACTAGAGATGCAAGACAGAGACAAGATGTTCTTACGTTGTTTATGTTCAATGTATATGTCAGTTTTACCACAAGATGTAACATAATAATAATAAAAAGAGATTTTTTAAATTGTCCTCTGAATAATCCTGTAGTTTCTTTGAAAATGGCAGGCAAGGGAGCTCCAAATTTTTTATTGTGACTAATTAATTCATTCATTAAACATACTTATTGTTTATTTTGTACCAGGCATTGTTCTAGGAGCTAGAGATATGGTAATGAAGAAAAGAGACAAAACACCCTCTATGTTCTTGAAGACTATTTTTTTAAAAGTAAGTTCTATGGTCAACGTGAGTCTTGAACTCATGACCCCGAGCTCAAGAATCACATGCTCTAGTAACTGAGACAGCCAGACACCCCCAAAACCTCTATGTTCTTTTTTTTTCTTTTTTGAGAAAGAGAGGGTGCAAGTGAGTGAGGGGCAAGTGGGTGAGGGGGAAAGAGAGAGAGAGAGAATCCATGAGGGGCAGAGAGAGAGAAAGAGAAGCGGGCCTCACGCTCACGTGATGAGGAACTTGAACTCACAAACCGTGAGATCATGACCTGAGCAGAAGTCAGATGCTTAACCAACTGAGTCACCCAGGTACCAGAGGCCTACTTTCTAGTAGTGAAACGAAGGTGATCTTACTCACCTATACATTTAGCAAGATTTGGGTATGTCATTGCTTATTTCAGTAATGGGGACAGAGGTATTACTGAGATATCTACATTCTTTGGACAGATTCCTTGGTGACCTATGCCATACACTATAGAGCAGTAGATGAAGATGTGATCAGGGATACAAGTCATGGTTCAGATAGGTTTTCTGTGTGTGTGAAAGTGTCAATTTAGGAGCTACTCCTGTGACCTTGAACTCTCTAGTCCTGTAGTCTGATCCAATGCACTGATTTGCTTCAACAAAGTAAACTCACTTGTCTAGCCCAAGGGAAACATTTTGCCAATTTTACAGTTGGATAGTTCCTTTAAAAAAAATACATTAGTAGTTATTTCAGCATTAAGATTTGCCATAAATTAAATCTGTGCAGGTTTCCAGCTGAGTTAGAATTTTACCGAAATAATAGAGTCCTACTAATTACTACGTTAAGTAAATCCTCATCCTCTCTGTAATTAACATAGGTGGTAATTTACTCTTCTGTAGATGTATAAATTAAGTCACCAGGAGGTTAACTAATTTGCTCAAGGTCACAGTATGTGGCAGGGTTGCAACTGAATCTACAAACCCTGATTCCTAATTTTTAAAAATCAAATGATCTCTTTCTCTGTATTTAGCTATAGATATATTAATCTATATTTAGAGATAAAACTTATATAAAATAAGACCCTATTTATGCAAGTAATAGCCTATTTCTAGAAATAATTTATCTATATATCATAACACCAATATGAATGTAGTACTAATAGTGTTGGGGTTCATCCAGCAAGATCTATTGAGTGGTTATTTTTTTCTAATGATCTTCAAGAATGGAAGATACGGATGAATTTTAGGTCAAAAACATTTACATTCTCAAACTT
The DNA here is from genome assembly GCF_023721935.1 of Panthera uncia. Lineage (NCBI taxonomy): Eukaryota > Metazoa > Chordata > Mammalia > Carnivora > Felidae > Panthera > Panthera uncia. The sequence continues at coordinate 39,299,732 of NW_026057584.1, forward strand.
ACCCAGCTGTTTGTGTGGCAGGGTGCAGAAAAAAAAATGAATTGAACTTTCCTCTTTAAGCTTTATTTTCCTTCTAGACCTGCACTGAGGCAAGAATAGGCTCTGAATAGCTTTTCTGGGCCAAGCAGAATGACTGGAAACTACTTTATGATACTCGATGAAGTCCCAGAGTTGCTTAGTTCTTATAGTTTTCGGGAAAATACCAGCCTTAACCCAATTATGAAAAAGAAAGTCCAGTGGCACCTGGGTGGCTCAGTCGGTTAAGCGTCCGGCTCCGGCTCAGGTCATGATCTTGCAGTCTGTGAGTTCGTGCCCTGTGTTGGGCTCTGTGCTGACAGCTCAGAGCCTGGAGCCTGTTTCGGATTCTGTGTCTCCCTCTCTCTCTCTGCCCCTCCTCCACTCATGCATTCTCTGTCCCTCTCTCTGTCTCTGTTAAAAATAAACATTAAAAAAATGTTTTTTAAAAAGAAGAAATTCCATTTGCATATTTACTACTACCATGATCATCATCACCACCATCATCATCATCACTGTTATCATCTAAATGCAGTTAAGCACCCACCTGTATTTCAATGTCTATGTCATTAATAGTGAGAGATGAAAAAGAAACAACAACAACAAAAAGGTCCTGAAATGTTTCTTTAATTCTTGCAAAAGAAAAGATGAGGGGCTTTTTTTCTAATTCTCTTGTATCCTATAATAATAAATAAAAAACGTTTTCTTCCGATTACTCATCTTAACACTTTTTCTTTAATAAAAAGACAAGTTTAAGAATGTCAATGGATAAAAATTGCATATAAATCATGACTTCTAAAGAGAAAGCCTACAAGGATTTTTCTTAAAACCGTAGCCCCAGAACAATAGTGTGCAAATATATCTCAGACCAACAAAAAAGTCCCAAACACCAAATTAAACAAAACCCACACGAGTGCTGTTTTTTATTCCACATATAATTTATATATGTGAAAGAAAAAGACACATTTAAGGTCACATTGCTCAATCTGTTTCTCTAAATATAAATTAATTTTGCTCATTTGAAAACTTGTTAGCCTTTTAAGAGGGTCTGGTCACACAACTGATCCACACTCACAGATTTCATCGATTTCTTTGAAAAATCTGCAGAGAAAATGACTAGGATCAAAACCTAGAAATTATGCATGTCTAAAGTAAATTTAATTTTGGAGGGTGTTAATTTGAAAAGATCAAGGAGATTAAAGGGAATAATAAATTGCTGCATGAAAAAGGAAACTTTAATCTAACTTTCTGGGTGAACTATTTATTCTCCTGTTTGATCAATTTCCTTTTTAGAAGTTTGACCAAAAAGGATTACAAATATCAAATTTTAAGTAATATGCACTTTGCTTTCCAACTCTTTGTCTCTCTTTCACATGTGCCCCCCACTCCCCCACAGCACATCTCTAATTTTCAGGTCTTTATCGATGATTCCAGAGCAGACAACATATTAAACGATCTAGAAGAAACCAGTAGAATATATGTTTCTTATGTTATGAAGTACGAACTCTATAAGCCAATAGAATATTGAGAGGTGAGTCATATCGGTACATCAAAAGAATTCTGAAAGCACAGACAAATTCATTGAATCTATGTTGTCATTGAAGAGTTTTATAATTTGTGACTTGTAATGATTTAACATGAAACAAGTTATAATTTCTCCTACTAACCAACCCCCCCCCAACCTCTCTTGACCCTGTATCTCCCTTTTGATACTGCCTTATTCCTTCTGTAGCAAACATCTTCGAAAATATCTCTGATTCTTATTCTTCCCTTTCATGCTTAAACTTGCTCCAGATTTTTGCTCTTACCATGACATTGACATCGTTCTTCACAGCGTCACTACTGATCCCCCTTCTTGTCAAATCAGATGGTTAATTCTCAGTCCTCAACTTACTTGATGGCTGGATACGGTTGATCTCTCCCTCATTCTTGAAGAACCTCACTTTCTTTGCTTTGGAGATAAACCACTCTCTTGGTTCTTCTATTATCTTACCGGTTTTTCCTTCAGAACTCTCCAATGACTTCTATCTCACTCACAATAAAAGCCAAGGTTCTTACAATGGCCCACAAGGCACTCCATTTTGGTCTCCCATCCCCCTCTACATCTAACAACTTCTGTCGTAACTACTCTTTCTGTCACTTTCCTTGCCTCCTGCTCTATTGGCTTCTCTCTGCTTCTCTGAATGGGCCAGATATGTCCTACCTCAGAGCTTTGCATTGGCCTTTCCTCCTTCTGGAATATCTACATGAATTTCTCCTTTACTTCTTCAGGTTCTTATTCATGTAATGCTGTATTGCTATCTGTGTATATCTGTATCTGATATTGTATTTGTAAGTCCCCAACCGTCTCTATGTTCCTTGTCATGTTTTACATTTTCTTTCCATAGTGCTTACCACCATCTGGCATTACATATTTATGTCTTTTTTTGGAAAAAAAAAAAAACTTAATGTTTATTTATTTTTGAGAGAGAGTGTGAGCAGGGGAGGGGCAAAGAGAGAGGGAGATACAGAATCTAAAGCAGGCTCCAGGCTCTGAGCTGTCAGCACTGAGCCCGACTTGGGGCTCAAATCCATGAATGGTGAGATTGTGACCCGAACCAAAGTCAGATGCTTAACCGACTGAGCCATCCAGGTGTCCCTACATATTTACAATTGGGTTATTTATCTCTCTCACTAGAATATAAGTTCTATGGTCAGAGCCATAATTTTGTTCCATTCCAGAGCCTTAGCACTTAGAACATTCGGCACGAGATTGACCCTCAATAAAAAGTTATTAAAAAAATGAATAAATGAAAGAATGAATAATTGACTAAATAAATAAAAACAATATATTTTTAAAAAATAACTGGTAGGAAATGATTATTTTTAATTACTTTTTAAAAAAAGCACCAATTATGGTAAATTAGGATTGCTTTATTTAAGAAACTTACTTGATACTCTGGCCCATTTAGAATTTTCTTCTCCAGAATTAAAAAACTATCATTTATGATCTGAATTATAATGATTCATTCAATGCATTAATGGGCATAGTTTTCTCTTTGTTTGCCTTTGTTTATTTTTTTTTTAGTATTATTTTTTAAATGTTTATTTAATTTGAGAGAGAGAGAGACAGAGAGAGAGAGAATGAGCTGGGGAGAGGGACAGAGGGAGAGAGAGAGAATCCTGAGCAGGCTCCATGCTCAGTGTGGAGGTGAGGGCCAACATGGGGTTCGATCTCACAACCGTGAGATCATGACCTGAGCTGAAATTAAAAGAGTTGGACACAACTAACTGAGCCACCCAGGTGCTCCTCTTTGTCATTGATTTTATGGACTATTCACTTTAAGGAAGAAAACCAGCACTGGAAAAGAAAAATGGATAAAAATTTTTCCCCACTAAAACTTATAGCAATTTTAATGAGCTGACTTGTATTATTATTAATAGAGACTGAATATTCAACTTAGATACTTTGCTGGCAATTTGGGTGGCTGTTGAATATTGAGTAATTCCAGGTTTGAGTACATTGGTTCAATAGTTACACTTTCTCGGGTGTAAAGATAAATGATGGGTAAAATAAAGCTCACAAGTAATTAAAAAAAATTTAGAAAATGAAATGACAGTAGTCATTTATCTATTCATTTATTACCACCATTTACATGCTTCAAATCAAGCCCAGAAATCTAAATAAAAAAGCTGAAAAGATATAAAAACATCAAGATTTGGTTTTATGTACTTTCCTCACACTTTTGCTCACACTCTTACTGCATTTATTCTCATTCTGCTGTTCACCCAGCTAATGCATAACTTAGTGTTAATGTTTTTTTGAGATCAAAAACTTTCATCATGTGCATCATTTCCTTCTCTGTATTACACTATATTCCTGTAACACACTTTTGACCTATTGCCTTTTCTTTCCTTCCTTTCTTTCTTTCTTTCTTTCTTTCTTTCTTTCTTTCTTTCTTTCTTTCTTCCTTTCTATTATCTTAAAAAATCTATTTCTCCCATCAGGTTATGAGCCCTTTGGCAAAGGAGCTAACCTTTGTATCCCTAGTGCCTAGTACAGTGACTCTATAAATATTTGTTGAGATAAATTGATTAGGTATACATACAGTGGTAACACAGAACTATACCTTGTTTCTAGAATGAAATACATTAACTAGCAGCTGAGTTGAATTATTTGAGGTAAATTATTATTCTTTAGACTAGAACCAGGTGCCTCTGGTTTTAGTCTTAAGGCATTATGGCCAGTTAGAGAATGATTATCTGTTTGCATACCTCTTCTTTTCATGATTAATAAAGACCTTAATTAATTTTCAAGCATAGAAATTTGCTCTTTTCCAAACTAGATTTGGTGTGTGTGTATGTGTGTGTGTGTGTGTGTGTGTGTGTGTTTCACTGGCAAGGGAGTGTCAAAAAATTACTTTAGGGGGCACCTGAGTGGCTCAGTCAGTTAAGTGTTCAACTTCACCTTAGGTCACGGTCTCATGATTTGTGAGTCTGAGCCCTGCATTGGGCTCTTGGCTGTCAGTACAGAGCTGGCTTCAGAACGTCTATCTGCCTTGATCTCTGCCCCTTCCCCACCGGTGCTTTCTCTCTCTCTCACAAACATGAATAAAAACGTTAAAGATTTATTTTAGCCTCTCTTAAGAAGGGAACTGACCTTGGGGTGTCAGGGTGGCTCAGCTGGTTAAGCGTCTGATTCTTGATTTCTGCTCAGGTCATAATCTCATGGTTCATGGGATAGACCCCTGCATCAGGCTCTGCACTGTGTGGAATCCACTTGGAGTGGAATCCACTCCACTCTGACAGTGTGGAATCTGCTTGGGAGTCTGTCACTCTCTTTCTATCCCTCCCCCACTCATACTCTCTCTCTCAAAATAAATAAACATTAAAAAACAAACAAACAAACAAACAAAAGAAAGAAACTGACCTCTGAATGGCTGAATTAGCTCTTTTGTGAGGGTGGTCAAGTTCTCTGAAAACACTAAAGTTAGCCACTCTGAAGACTGAAAAGGAGGCTTGGTGACATTATTGTTTGGATAAGGAGGTAGGATTGGAAATATTTTATTTGAAAGATATAAAGGAACATCTGCCTGACTCCTGGTGAGTGGATTCCCCAGGAGGAGGGAGAGTGGAGTGTGATTTTGGATCTTCAAGGAGCAATATAGTGTTCTTGAGAAACCAAGACCTTAGAGGGGACAGGAAGGTCATCTGTTCTGAAAGAACTGAACTTTAAGATTTATGATCCAGGAGTCCAACTGCTGGCCTTGGCTGAGTTTAGCATGGAAGACAGTCATAGGAGTACATTGTCCCTTGCTGTGATGTCGATGAATAAGCATCACAGAAAATGATGTTAGAAGGAAAAAATCATTTCTGTAAATTAAAAGATAAATGGTTTCAAAGAGTAACTAAAAATTAAAGCCATGAGTAAGGCAAAATCCATAGGATCTAAATAAGTTCCTTTTAATTGAACTTTTATACCATTTTTTCCATCTGTTTTTCATGGTGGTGAAGTATACATAACATAAATTTTACCATTTTAACCATTTCTTACAGTAATCTCTACTCCCAACATGGGCTGGAATTCATGATCCTGAGATCAAGAGTTTCATGCCCTACTGACTGAGCTAGCCAGGGCGCTTCATTTTTTAAACTATTTTTAAGTGTACAATTCAGTGTCATTAAGTATATGCACAATGTTTTGCAACCATCATCATTATCCATTCCCAGAACTTTTTTTTTTAAATTTTTTTTTAACGTTTATTTATTTTTGAGACAGAGAGAGACAGAGCATGAACGGGGGAGGGGCAGAGAGAGAGGGAGACACAGAATCGGAAGCAGGCTCCAGGCTCCGAGCCATCAGCCCAGAGCCTGACGCGGGGCTCGAACCCACGGACCGCGAGATCGTGACCTGAGCTGAAGTCGGACGCTTAACCGACTGAGCCACCCAGGCGCCCCCATTCCCAGAACTTTTTAATTATCTCTATCAAAAACTTTGTACCCATTTAACAATAACTTCCCATGCCCCTCTCCTCCTCCTAGTCCCTGGTAAAGTCTACTCTATTTTCTGTTTCTACAAATTTGCCTGTTTTGGGTATGTCACATAAATGGAACTATATAGTATTTACCCTTTTGTTTCTGGATCATCTACTTTCTGTAATATTTTCAAGGTCCATCCATGTTGTAGCATGTATCAGAATTTTATTCATTTTTAAGGATCATTAATATTCTATTGTATGTGTGCACCACAATTTGTTTATCCATTCATCTGTTGGTGGAAAAGCTGTTTCCACCTTTCGGCTATTGTGAACAAAGCTGCTTTAAACATTGGAGTGCAACTATTACAAATACCATTTTATTTTCTTTGTTGGTGTATTAGCTATAATTTGCTTTGTTATTTTCATGTCTGCTATAGGGTTCGTGGAGCTTATACTTCTTTACCTTATTGTAGTTTAACTTCAAGTGATATTATACTATTTCAAGTATAGTTTAAGAATCTTATGACAGTGTATTTCTTTTCCTCTTCTGTTAGCCTTTGTTATTAGCTTCATGTGTTCTAGTTTTATGTGCTTTATAAAACCCATAACATTGTTACTATAACTTGAACAAGCAACTGTCTTTTAAGAAATAGAAATCATAAGAAATATGCCTTATATATTTACCCATGTAAATATATTTTTGGTGCTCTTTGTTAATTTGTGCAGGTGTGTATTTCTAGCTGGTATCATTTCCTTCTGCAGGAAGGACTTCCTATAACATTTGTTGGAGTGTGAATCTGCTGGTGATAAATTCTTTCAGCTTTGTGTGTCTCAAAAAGTCTTTATTTGGTCTTTGCTTATGAAAGATATTCCCACTGAGTGTATAATTCTAGATTGACCTTTTTGCTTTCAGTATTTAAAAAAAAATTGCTCTATAGTCCTCTGGATTGCATTATTCCTGAGGAGAAATCTGGTGTCATCTTTATTTTGCTTTTCTGTACATAATGTATCTTTTTCTCTCCCTTTTTAAAGATCTTTCCCTTTAAAAAATGTTTATTTATTTATTTTGAGAGAGATAGTGTAAGCAGGAGAGGGACAGAGAGAGAAGGAGAGAGAGAGAATCCCAAGCAGGCTTCCTGCTGTCAGAGCAGATCCCCATGTGTGGCTTGAATCATGAACCACAAGATCGTAACCTGAGCTAAGATCAAGAGTTGGATGCCCAACCGACTGAGCCACACAGGTGCCCCTAAGATTTTTCTCTTTATCATTTATTTTGAGAAATTTGATTATGATGCATTTTGGTACAGTTTTATTCATCTTTCTTGTACTTGAATTTCATTGAGTTCTTGCATCTATGAGTTTATTGTTTCTCAAATTTGAAAAATTTCAGTCTTTATTTCCTTTCATAGTTTTTCACATACTCTTATTTCAGGGACTCCAGTAATATGTATATTAGTCTTCTTGAAGTTGTCCCATAGCTCAGTGATTCTATTTTCATTTTTAAAACATCCTTTAAAAAAAAAAAGTTTATTTCTTTATTTAGAGAGAAAGAGAGAGAGAGAGAGAGAGAGAGCGATTGTGCATGTGAGTGGGGGAGGGGCATAGAGACAAGGAGAGAGAGAATCCCAAGCAGGCTCCACACTCAGTGCAGAGATGAATTGGAGCTCCATCTCATGAACCGTGATGTCGTGACCTGAACCAAGATCAAGAGTCAGAGGCTTGGGGGTGCTTAGGTGGCTCAGTCTGGTGAGCAACCAACTTCAGCTCAGGTCATGATCTTGTGATTTGTGTGTTCACATCGGATTCTGTGCTGATAGCTCAGAGCCTGGAGCGTACTTTGGATTCTGTGTCTCCTTCCCTCTGTCTTTTACCCACTTGTTCTCTCTCTCTCTCTCTTTCAAAAATAAATAAACATTAAAAAAAAAAAGAGTCAGACACTTAACTGAATGAGACTCCAGGTGCCCCAAAACATCCTTTAAAAAAAAATCGTTACCTTTTGATAGTTTTAATTGTTATGTCTTCAAGTTCATTAATATTTTCTTCTGCAATTTTTAATGTACTCTTAACCTCATTCAGTGTATTTTTTAATGTTTATTTATTTATTTTTTTGTGAAGGAGAGAGAGAGAGAACAAGCCAGGGAAAGACAGAGAGAGAGGGAAAAAGAAATCCCAAGCAAGTTCCATGCTGTCAGGTCAGAGCCTAATGCAGGACTCAAACTCACGAACTGTGAGATCCTGACCTAAGCTGAAACCAAGAGTTGGCTGCTTAAGCAACTGAATCACCCAGGGGCTTCCATTCAGTGTATTTTAATTAATTATTCATTTATTTTATTTTAGAAAGAGAGAGTGAATGTGAGTGGGGGAGAGGGGCAGAGGGAGAGAGAGAGAAAATCCTAAGCAGGCTCCATTAGTGCAGAGCCCAATGTGGGACTCCATCCAACAACCCTGGGATCATGACCTGAGCTAAAATCAAGAGTTGGATCCATCATCCAGGTGCCCCACATTCAGTGTATTTTTTTTTTAATTTTTAAAAATGGTTTTATTTATTTTTGAGAGAGACAGAGCACTAGCAGGGGAGGGACAGAGAGAGAGGGAGACACAGAATCCAAAGCAGACTCCAGGCTCTGAGCTGTCAGCACAGAGCCTGATGTGGGGCTGGAACCTGTGAACTGTGAGATCATGACCTGAGCCAAAGTTGGATGCCTGACTGACTGAGCCACCCAGGTGCCCTTTCAGTGTATTTTTAAAAAATCTCAGAAAGCATAGTTTTTATCTCTAAAAGTTTGATTTGATTCTTTTCTGTATCTTCCATATTTCTACTTAACTTTTTCAACACCTGGAACATAGTCATAATAATTGTTTTATTGGTTTTTTTTTCTGCTAATTCTAGCATCTGTGCCAGTTGTAGGTTGGTATTGATTGGTAATTTTCTACTTATTATAGATTGTGCTTTCCTACTACTGTTTTGCTTGTTTGCTTGTCTGAATAACTGGATGGTGAACAATACCACACAGTGAATGTTACTGTGTGGTGTTATATATTATTGTATTCCTATAAATATTCTTGAACTTTATTCTGGAATGCAGTTAAGTTACTTGAAAAACAATCTGACCCTTTTGGGTGTTGTTTTTTAAGATTTGTTTACGAGATCAGTGAAGTGTTTAGTATAGGTATAATTATTCCCCACTACTGAGGTAAGGCTACCCAATGAGTAGTCTACCCAAAACCTCATGAATCATGAGGTTTATCCACTCTGGTTGGAAATATAGGTGAATCTTCGTCTTGTGTGACTGCTGGACGCGTCACTTTAATCCTCTTGAACGGCTCCTTCCTGGCCAGGAATAATTTCTTCACATGTCTGCACGGATCAGTACCCTGCTAAATTCTCAAGAGGGCTCCTCTGCAAATCTCTAGAGTCCTCTCTTTGTGTAGCTCTCTCCTCTCTGGCATACTTCCCTGTAAACTCCACCTGTCTTGAATCTTCGTGGACTCTTAGCTCTGTGTTTTCAACTCAGGTCGTTCACTGTGTGGTGCCTGGATACTCTCTCTTCGTGCCATGGCTTGGAAATTCTCTCACAGTAGTAAGTCAGGACAGCTGGGGGGCTCACATCATTTGTTTCCCATCACTCAGGGGTCACTATACTTCATTGCCCGGTGCCCAGTATCTTGAAAACTGTTGTTTAATACATTTATATATTTTACTTTTTTTTTTTCTGGTTGTTTAATTCAGGAGGGTAAATTAGTTCCCTGTTATTCCATCCTTACTAGAAGCAGAAATTACAAATTAGTTCTAAATTTAAAAAAAAAAAGGATGTCAATGGGAGAAGAGGGGAGAGTGTTAGTGGTGCGAGCATGACAGAAATGCTTTCTGCTAGAATGCTGTTAATTATGGCTATAGATTTCTATTTCTGCTTATGGTAACCAGCTTGATCAAATGAAAGAATATGGGCTTTGCAGTAAGTGGTTTGAATTCCAACTCTGTCACCAGCTGCATGACTTTGAACAAGTTATTTAGTTTCTCTGAGCCCCACTTTCTCTATCTGTCTATAAAAGAAGAAGAATATGAATATCTGACTCAGGGTGTTATTGCAAGGATTCGCTGAGAGGGACATATGCAAATTACCTGCTACAGCGTTTGACACAAGGTAGCCTCTAAACAAATGTTTATTACTTTCTTTATATTCATCTCTCTTATTCCCCATTCTCCCCATTTCTTCAATCAAATAATTGTTCATTTTTGTCTATTGAGGTTTTAAATAGTCGGGGAGAAGGGCAGAGTTTTCTTTATAAATTTCTTCAGGACACAGGACACAGAGTTTTTGTTCCTTTGTTCCTTTATTTCCTCATACATCAAATACCCACTATATAAAAGGCAATGGGCTTCAAACTATGAAAAAAAATATGCATAACAGAGTCCTTGCTTTCCAAGAGCTCGCAGACCAGCAAGGGAAGTGGGCAAGTACCCCACAAAGTGATAAGATGGTGAGGCAGAAACACCACGTCCGTCCGTTTGCAAAAGAGAAAGTTGGTGGCTTGCTGGCTGACAGATAAAAGCACCACGTCTGTATCCAATCTGCCTTCAGCTCCTTTTGTTGTTTACTTCTTCAATATCTGATTTATTTCAAGGCTCAGGCTCTGATCTAGCTGACCCTGTCACTGTAGAAACCGTCTGATTCTTCCTACTTAGTGTGTTCAAAAGTCACTTTGTGGTAGGCTGTATCCTTAATGAGCTGACAAAGTTGGGGCCAGAGTTCCCTGAGTCACCGGCATCTCATCTGGGGGACTCATTGCCTCTGGACAAGAAGTGATTACCTGAGGCACTGACTTTAGGAAAAGATGAAAGGCATCTCTTTATAAGCTCCCTTGATCTTGACACTGAAGGCCTAGATGGCATTCTCATCAAGCTTTTACCAGCTCATCACCAACCAATCAATAGGAATTTGGCAGAAAGGAAGAAAGAAGGACAAGATTCTTCTCCTTCAGTCAGGGAATTAAAACTAGCAGAGTTAAAGAAGGGCACGGAACTGGGAGTGAGAATCCCTGACTTCCAGTCTAGTCCTTTTATGTAAAATGGCATTAGACAACTCGGGAGTTTGAAGATCTAGGCTTTAACTCTGGAAGCAACGAATACCGTAGTGCAATGCATACCCGTAAGAAAGCCCGATAAACACATATTATCATTTTTGTACCTTAAGAAATGTTTTACTTTTTGCAGTGCAGCATTAGATTTGTCGATTTGAGAACAGCAAAATGCAATTTTCTTTCTGACTAAAGGAAATTAAGCAAATAAGTGCTTTGTTTTCCTTCTTCTTCTTTGATGTTCCTTCAATGGAAATAGAGGGGGAGGTGCTTACAAACCAGAAGAGTGTCGGCTTTTGGTGAGACAGACGAATTATCTCTAGTCCCACCTGAATCCGTGGGTGACTCAAGTTGTGGGTGTGTCTCTTGTGGTGTCATATCCTGTCAGGAAATTACCTTCCCTGGCTGGAGACCTAGGGTTCAGTTGACATTTCTGGGGTGGATAAGAATGGCAATTTGCCCCTGCACATCTCTAAACTATGATTTTGGAGGTCATCTCCTTGAAGAAGGAATTAGTCCTTGATATAGGTCTATTGAATGAGTGCTGGACATCCAAATGCTACCTAATTTCCAAGAGGCAGCTTAGAATAATAGCTTAGCCCATGAATTTTGAAGTTGGATTCCCTCTCTGCCACTAACCAGGTGTGTAAATTAATTAACCTCTCCGAGTTATAATTTTCTCATCTATAAAATGGGGATCACAGTCACCTCATTAGCTTGATATAAAGATTACGTGTAATTACCTCAAATTAATTCCTTACATAGCACTGAGCAGACACTCACTAATTTCAAACAAAATAGGTGGGGCTAGGGCAGATCAAGTGATGGTAACAATCAATAAGTTAACAGTGTAGGAAGAACAAGAATTGTTTCCATTTCACAGATGAGGGAACTGAGGTTCAATGAGCTGAAGTACTTTGTCTCAGACCATGTAGCACAGAAGGGGTGAAACTTGGTGCCAGATCCTATGGTTTTAGACCTTAGGTGAGTCCAGAGCTGTCTGCACAATGGGCTGCTTAAGGTGGATAGAGGTCATGACTTATCCAGTGGGCTAAACTTGACCCTGGAATATGGGGGTAGTCTCCCTGCCACTGTCCTTCCTGTTCTGGGCCAAGTGTTACGTGCCATATTTAAACAAGGGACTCCTTGGGGCGCCTGGGTGGCTTGGTCGGTTAAGCGTCCGACTTCAGCTCAGGTCATGATCTCACGGTCCGTGAGTTCGAGCCCTGCGTCGGGCTCTGTGCTGACAGCTCAGAGCCTGGAGCCTGTTTCAGATTCTGTGTCTCCCTCTCTCTCTGCCCCTCCCCTGTTCATGCTCTGTCTCTCTCTGTCTCAAAAATAAATAAACGTTAAAAAAAAAAATTAAAAAAAATAAAATAAAATAAACAAGGGACTCCCTACAAATTCTCTTTGATAGTAAAATGGGGCATTGATATTTCTGTGAATTATCATTGGCATCCAAGCCTCAGGCACCATCAAGAACTTTCATTTTTATGCTGCAACTGACATTCAGTTTCCAAACAGGAGAAACCTCTTACAGAGACTCTGCCAGCAGCCATTATATGCTCTCAGATAAGAGCTCAGAAAAGTGACAGATGCTGACCTTTTAATCCTCACTGCATATAGCCATAAAGCTATTCTTTATGACTTCAAAAAAAAAAAAAGTTAGCTTCTATTGAACCAAACATGTTAAACGATTTACATACTTATCTAACTTTCATTACAACATCCCTGAGAGATAGTTTATTATCTCTGTTTTATGATTTTTCCCAAGGTTATATACTGTTAAGGAACAAAAATTCAACCAAGTAAATTTAGACATCTAATTGGCTTTATCCATGATTCACGAATCAGACAGCATCCCATCTAACAACTAGAAGGTGCTCCAGAGGACTTGTACAAAATGGAAGGCTTTTATAGGCAGAAAGAGGCGGGCAAGGAAGTTACTGACAAAAGAAATAAAAGGATTGGTTCAGGCAAGGTCACCTTCCCTTAGGACGATGGGCGAGGGTTCTTGCAGATCACCTCACTAGTGTTGATCAGGAAATTCCAGACTGATTGGTTTAAAATTCCACTCCTGGTAGGGGCTGAACCTACAGTTAAGGTAGGGGGCTTAGCAAAAGTGACTCCAATTTTGGCCTATTGTTTCTTTTTAACAAGATTTTTGCAAAGAAGGCAGGATTTGAATCTATGACTTCTTCAAGAAGCTTCTCTCAAGCTTCTTCAAGTATATGACACTGCTTTGCTCTTAGCAAACCAACCAACCAACAGAGAAACATTTCATTTCGTTTCATTCATCAAAATTCAACTCAAAAAGTACTTAGTGAGCAATGTTACTCTATGTCCAGCCCTGTGCTACTGTTCCAAGCATCTTACAACTTTGTTATGAAATCTCAATATTTTTGTGTTTTAGAGTGTGCTGTTTTAGGGAAAGCTATAATTTACATTGTTTAAAGCTACTGCCTGGCATATCTATTACACTTAATAATTATTTTGTGAAGGTGGGAGATGTAAAGATAAAAAAAAGAAAAACAATTCATACCAAAGAGAGACCTCCCTGTATAAGATCATTAGCTCTTCTGTACAAGCAGTACGGAAAGGAACATGAGATGGCATGCATTTTATTAGGATAACACACTTAAGGTGTAATACCAAGTTCTGAGCCAAGACCAGGTAGTGTAACTTTTGGACATTCTTGTATCTCTGTGAAAGAATTTAAGGGCTAGAGCAGGGGTGGCTAAATACGGCCTGCGGGCCAGATTCAGCCTACAAGAGTATTTCATCTCTACTTGGCTCCCACTGAGAACAAGAAGCAACATTCAGCTGTGGCCGTGGGCGGACACTGACTCTGCTGGTGCTCAGAGCCCTGGCATTACCAGCTAGCTGCAGAGAGACGGGAGAACCGCTGTGAATCTGGCCTCCAAGGCCCCTGCTGGCTAGTTTCCCGCAGATCCCGGAGTGGCTAAGCTTACCCACGGAGACAGGCGTGCAAGAATGGCAGGTGGCAGTAGCAGAGAGGGGAGAGTAGTGGGACTGCCGTAGAGGATTCCCCTCCTGCTAGTGCTGGACTTCAGAGCCTCCAAAATGACCCTTCGATGTGTCTGTGAGTCCCCAGGGAGGATTCATGTGCTCTTGGCCCCAGTTTATGCCTGCCGGAAGCTGCTGCCCCTCTCCGCAATCTGCTGCCAGTCATTCACCAGGAACCACTGCAGCTGAATCAGGAGCCTCCAGAGGCCACAGCTGCATCTTTCTCTGCTGCATAATGGGAAACAATGTCATTCTGTTTGAGTTAGGCTTTGTTTTTGTTTCTGGAATCTTCTCCCTCTGTGCCTCAGACTTGAAACTTTGGGGAGCCTGCCCTGAGACAAAATAGCAACAGGCGTGACACCGGACTAGCACCCGGCTCTCCTCTGATAGCCAAAGCTCTGTGCTCTATTCCTCCTCTATTAGTAGGAGCTAGTTCCTAAGCCCCTGGGAGTCCCTCATGCAAACAGGATTCTGGAGCGTCAAGTTACCAGCTTGCCAGACATATTCTTGCTGTTGGAACTCCAGTAGTGGGCACAATCTAGGTCACAAGGGAACCCTAATACACATATGTCTTCGTTTGGGCCACTATAACAAAAAAGCCATAGACTGAGTGGCTTATAAACAATGGACACTTAGAGGGGCGCCTGGGTGGCGCAGTCGGTTAAGCGTCCGACTTCAGCCAGGTCACGATCTCGCGGTCTGTGAGTTCGAGCCCCGCATCGGGCTCTGGGCTGATGGCTCGGAGCCTGGAGCCTGTTTCCGATTCTGTGTCTCCCTCTCTCTCTGCCCCTCCCCCGTTCATGCTCTGTCTCTCTCTGTCCCAAAAATAAATAAAAAACGATGAAAAAAAAATTAAAAAAAAAACAATGGACACTTATTTCTCATAGTTCTAGTGGGTGGGAAGTTCAAGATCAAGGCATGAGCAGTTTTGGTGGCTGGTGAGAGCCTGGTTCCTGATTCACAGAGGGTCATCTCACCGTCCTTACCTGGTGGAGGTGGGGAGGGAATTCTTTGAGTTCTCTTTGATAAAGTCACTAAGCCCATTCATGAGTGCTTAGCTGTTTCAAAAAGATCTGACAAGCTTTTATAGTGTTTATCTTCATTGAAGGGTGATAACCTTGAAAATGAAAGTGAAAAAAGACAAATACAATTAGGTACATGGTCATCTTCATTTTGACTCAAGACTTAATCACCTACCAAAGCCCTCACATTCTAATACCATCACAATGGAGATTAAGATTTCAACATATGAATTTTGAGGGGATAAAGACATTCAATCTGTGCAAAAAATTATTAATGAAATTATCAAATCCAACTATTACTGCCCTTGAGTTGATGCAATGTAATTAATTAGAATTCTGATATTTTGCCTATATTCAGGAAAATTATTTAGGGAAGTCTCAACACTCTGTAAATATAACATAACATGGGGTCCAGGAATGCAAAAGAAGAGAAAAAATGGCATGGGTAATATAGGAAGAGTAGTGGAAAGGATGGAAAATATTAAAAGGATTATATTTTTGGGGCTCCTGGCTGGCTCAGTCCACAGAGCATGAGATTTGATCTCAGGGTGGTGAGTGCAAGCCCCTTGCTGGGCGTAGAGCTTACATCAAAAAAAAAAATGAAAAGGAATATATTTGTAACTCATTTTAGGCATAAAAGAGGAATTATCATTTTGCAAAAGACTCACAGCATCATGAACTTGTATTTTATAAATGAAATGTAATTTTACATTTAGTTTTACACAAATCAATGTGGGCAATAAAAAACTTGGACGTGGTAAACTATACAAGAAAACCGATCGTGATACAGAATGGAGAAAACTGTGTACCTAATTGTATCAGTCTTTTTTAACTTTCATTTTCAAGGTTATCACCCTTCAGTGAAGATAAACACTACTAAAAGCTTGTCAGCTCTTTTTTGAGACAGGAAAAAGGATTCGTTCCTCTGCCTGTCTCAAGGAGATAGATGTGGACATTGGTGTCCTTCTACAAAGCAGTCGATGATTCTAAACAAGACGAAGTGGCAGCATGTTGATGGAGTATATTCAGAGGTGACAAGCAGTCTTGCAGACAGCGATGCTTTCTTCATTATTCTGCAAACAAGACTTTCGAGAGCTTTGACAATAGGAAAAGAAAAAAAACAAGAGCCATGCCAAGGTTAGAAGTTAGGGATGCTTTGTGCCTTGAAGAGGGCCAGCTAACAGATTAGAACAGAGTTTTCTTTTGCCTGAAGGGCAAGAAGCACTTTCTTAAAAAAAAGAGAGAGAGAGAGAGAGAGAGAGAAAGGAATATCTTAAACATTCATTTAGAGCGTTCGGAGAATGAAATATACTTTAGACTGAATCAGAGTTCTTTTAAGAGATACATTACCATTTTCTTGGCAAAGAGGGAACGGGGTGGTTCTTTGAACATTAGAGATGGTTAGAGCTGTAAGAGTTTAAAAAATATTATCTGGTCCAATTTCGTCTTTTAAGGAAGTAGGAAGCTAAGGCCCAGAGAGAGTTAATTAACTTACTCCAGGTGACAGGGCAGGGCCAAGACTAGCACTTTTACTCTCAGTCTTGTAAGCTTTATTCTATGCTATACTGAATATATGCTATGGCATGCAAAGTTACAGGACCCGTGTGTGTGTGTGTGTGTGTGTGTGTGTGTGAAAGAGAGGGATTGAGAGGCAAACAAGTCTGTTCAGCCACCATGTAGTGGCTGCCATTTTTTTCTCCTGTTAAAGCACGTCTTGCTGTGTAATACTTAGGTAGTGCATCCTCTCTTGAAAAACACATGGCCAAGATTTCCCCTGAGTATTAAGTGGGACTCCTCAAGGTGCCAATGATGTTCTGTGAAGAAGGGTATCTCTCTACCCTTTCTTAAAAATTGTTTTTAAAGTTTTTGTTTTAAATGTTTGTTTTTGAGAGAGAGAGAGAGAGAGAGAGCAGGGGAGGGGCAGCGGGAGATGGGGACAGAGGATCTGAAGTAGGCTCTGCACTGACAGTAGTGAGCCCAATGAGGGGCTCGAACTCATAAACCATGAGATCATGACCTGAGCCAAAGTCGGACGCCCAATCGACAGAGCCACTCAGGTGCCCCTCTACCCTTCTTCTCTCTTTTTTAATCTTAAACTCTGTTTCAATGCTTACTGGACATTATCATCATCATTATTATCATTATTATTATCATTATTTTTTTAAAGTAAACTCTGCACCCAATGTGGAACTCAAACTTACCACCCCAACCAAGATCAAGAGTCACATGCTCCACCAACTGATTCAGCCGGAAATCCCTATTATTATTTTTTTTAATGTAAGGTTTTTGGCATAAACTGGCATGGGTTACAAGACTGTTTTAAATTACTTAGACCCTTCTATTTTGTTATTTCCACTGCTCAGTGCCCTCTGGAATTCATACATTGGACAATTGGCAGGAATTAGAGTGGCATGTAGAATTGCTGTTACTTGTCGTTTGAGTGGCTTTTTTAAAAAAAATGTTTATTTATTATTCTTGAGAAAGAGAGCAAGCAAGGGAGGGGCAGAGAGAGGAGACAGAGGATCCCAAGCAGTCTCTGTGCTGACAGCAAAGAGCCTGATGTAGGACTTGAACTCACGAACCATGAAATCATGACTTGAGCTGAAGTTGGACACTTACCCGACTGAGCCAACCAGGTGCCCCTTGAGAGGCTTTCATTGATTTCAACGGGTACAAAAAGTAAAAAAGGGTTATAACTGTACGTCTTTCTTCTAATGAGGACACTCGAGCCTCTAAGGGAGTCAAGACCATTGGCAAGAAATCTGCTTTGATTGGCCATCAATCAACACAGGAGTGGGTAAGGGAAAAACTCATCGCTATTCTCTTTGCTCCTTGGTTTTACCACTTGCTTGCCGTTTGACTCTGGGCAAGCTACTTAATTCCTCAACAACTTAGTTTCCTCATTCGTGACATAAAGATAATAAGAGTACCTACTCAAAGATCTGTTAAGTCACCTAACGCCATGCTGAGTCAATAAATATCAGCATTCTGCTCACCAGCTTCTGGGTTGGTGCAGAGGCGGTATCAGAAGCTGAAACAGCTAGGGCCCAGTTGGTATTGCCAGTATAGACCCTTGTGGGCTTCAGCATATGAGTGGCTGTGGTGCCCCTGACTCGTTGCCTGCGTACCTTTCCCTGTAGGAAATAATCTGCACTCTACTGAGTCTGCAAGATTGAAAGGAGTTGAGGTGATTAAAAGTTGTAAAGGTTTCTTGAAGTCCAAATCAAATGTCTCTGGGAACCTGGGTGGTTCAGTCGGCTGACTGTCTGAATCTTGATTTGGGCTCAGGTCATGACCTCAGGGTCAGGAGACTGAGCCCCTCCAACTTGGCCTCCATGCTCAGCATGGAGCCTGCTTAAGATTCTCTCTCTCTCCCTCTGCCCTTCTCCCCTGCTCATGTTCTCTGTTTCTCTAAAAAACAAAAAGAAATCAAAATGCCTAAAAAAAAAATTCATGTTGGTTCTGTGGCAGAGATGCAAGGAGATGAAATGACATGAATCATTTGGGAATTGATTAAAGAAAAATTAATTTGTCCCTACCTGGAACTAGACTTGCACAGCTATAATTTAGGTGTAGAGAATCATGATGCTACTCATGACCAGGTCACCAAGGATGCTGCAGAAGTTATAAAGAAGTACAATATTGGTGTCAAGTGTGTTACCATCATCCCCCTCCCCGCCCTTCCCCCCCCACCACCCCCTGAGAAGAGGGTTGAGGAGTTCAAGTTGAAACAAATGTGGAAGTCACCAAATGGCACCATCTGAAATACTCTGGGCGGCACTGTCTTCAGGGAAATTATTATCTGCAAAAAGGTCCCCTGACTTGTGAGTGGATGGGTAAAACCTATCATCATAGGTCATCGTGCTTATGGGGATCAAGTAAGTCATGTTGGCATGGTTTGATTTTCCATACTCTTTTTTTCATGACCTTTGGCTGCCCAGAAGTTCTAATCTATATGTTTTATTCTTTTGGTGTCTATTCCCTTTAAGAGAGGTGCAAGATTGAGAAATGTGTATGTGTATATCTGCATATTTAGGTAGAAATAAATATAGGTAAGCTTACAGATAAAAGATAAATATCAGCATTAATATTCCCTACTCTTTAAAAATTTTTAAAAATATATCTGTTTATTTTTTAGAGAGAGAGAGAGAGACAGAGAGACAGAGAGGGGGAGGGGCAGAGAGCTAGAGAGACACAGAATCTGAAGTAGGCTCCGGGCTCTGAGCTGTCAGCACAGAGCCCAACACCAGGCTTGAACTCATGAACTGTGACATCATGACCTGAGCTGAAGTCAGATGCTTAACCAACTGAGCCACCCAGGCACCCCTAATATTCCCTACTCTTAATTTTAGCAGGAGGCAATAGTTAGGGCAAAAAGACTGGCAAAGACAAGGAAATTGTTTATTTCCTTATATTTTTGGTTGTTTACAAAGAGGCATAGGAGTGTTTAGACTACTGATTATTTAGATTATTTTGGAAATTTTAGAGGGCCATCAGGACACAAGCAGTAAGAATAAACAGAATTGGTTTGGGGAAAGGGGACTTATAGATACCTATAAATCCCAATTTCCCCAGTCTTTACCAATTTTTTATAAAAAACAAAGTGAAATTGACATGGCTAGCTCAGTATGTCCACTGATGGATCCACACTTTGATCCCTTGAAAAATCCCTTTCCCCTGTGGTTTTTGAAAGTCCTCAGAGATGTGTCACATGGCTCACAAACAAATCTGCTTTTCAGGAGAGCTGCCAGGCATTTCTGTGTTTTTAAGAGTCTTGTTTATTTCTGTAGGGCATCCCGGCCTCAAGGTGCCCACTGTAGCTCCCTCTGTAGGCCTCTGCCTTTAGGGACCTTAAAAATAGCTCAAGTTGAGGGACTGTGGTGAGCAGCAGAGAAAATAATGTCCTCTTCATTTCACCCATCCTTGTCTCCTGGTTACCCTTAAAGAAAAATTCTTCTTCATAATCCCTATTACTCCTCTGCAAAGAAAGTTATTTAAAAAGATGTTCAGAGGTCTGGGAAGTAGCTCAGCAAAAATCTTCTCCCTTTACAGCGCGCGCACACACACACACACACACACACACAGAAACAAACATTCACGCATCCTTGATATTTTTTCATTTGCTTAGAGCTGTAGGTCTTAAGAGACTTGTTTGTATTTATTTAAACACAGGGCGCAAGCACTCAGACTCAAGTAAACAGTTACATTATTTATGATTCTTGGATGTCACAATTCCATTTAAGCTGTAGCACCAATATACTGATATTCTGCCTTAGAAATAATTAAGTCTGTTGGTGGTAAAATGAATTTGGGCATGCGCTATTTCATTACCCACAGAAATTCTTACTCTTGCTCAGATTTTCCCAACGTGTTAGTTATTTAGGAAGGCATCCCAGAATATAAATCTTTTTCATATTCTGTTTCATTATCAGCTCATTTTTCAGATGCCTGTGTGAGGCACAACAGTTAAGGTATGAGATATGTTGATAGTGTTAAAAAATCCATTCCAAAATGGATGAAACTGCAAGACTGATTGCAACAGCTTTTATCTGATTGATATGGATATACAGAACGATGAACTTTACTATTATTTCATTTCTCTGGAAAAAACCTAAACTGTTAACTCAAGGGGTAGAAACAAATAACCAAACAGTATCATCTGGAAGGATGTGACATCTGTGCACGTGATATCAAACTTAAAATGGTCAGAGTGTGCTCTGAGCCTACAGTGATGCCACGTTCCTTTCCTTTTATGAATGGTGTATAGATATATTTGCTAGAACCTTCTAAAACCAACTTCTGTAGTCAACCTCTATACTCTATTGGCATGATGACTTCTTTTTTATATTCTTCATTTGCTTTTATTGATTCTAAAACAAGGGTCTTAAATCTTTTAGCTAAAAATAATTTTAAAATTCAATATCTTCATTTTCCAGAAGAGGAAACTGAAGTCTAGCATGGTCACAAGCTATAATACTACATAAAATATAAAATTAATATACAAAATTAAGTTTTATTTCTACTAACTGGCAGCAATCAAAAAATGAATAAAAACCAATTCTACCTTGTATACCTGAAACAAATATTACACTGTATGTTAACTAACTGGGATTTAAATAAAAACTTTAAAAAAACCACAATTCTACTCACAATACCATCAAAAAGAACAAAATACTTCATACTAAATTTAACAAAAGAAGTATAAGACTCATATACTGAGAAGTACACAACATAGCTGATCGAAATTAAAGAAGATCTAAATAAATAGAGGGTAATATTATGTTCATAGATTGGAAGCCTCCCTGTTGTTTAAGAAGATAGTTTTTCTGTAATTGATCTCTAGAGACAACACAATCCCTATCAAATTCCAAGCATGTTTTGTTGTGTGTGGTTTTTTTTTGGTAGAAATGGACAAATTCTTCCTAAAACTTATATGAAAATGCAAAGGATATAGAATAACTAAAATGTTCTTGAAAAAGAACAAGTCTGGAAAATTTAGACTAACCAATTTAAAAACTAACCAGAAAGCGAACATAATCAAGACATAAGGATAGGGGCACCTGGGTGGCCTCAGGTCGTGATCTCACCATTCGAGATCCGTGTCAGGTTCACTGCTGTCTGCAGAGCTGCTTCAGATCCTCTGTCCCCACCTCTCTCTGTCCCTCTCCCACTCCCACTCTCTCTCTCAAAAATAAATACACGTTAAAAAAAGATATAAAGGTAAATATTAACAATGGAACAGAATGTAGTAAAAAAATAAGGCCATACATTTATGATCAATTGATTTTCAACAAAGGTGTCAAAGTAATTCAATGGAGAAAGTATAATCTCTGTTTAAAATTTTTCTTGAGAAAGCATAACCTTTTAAACAAATAATGGATATTTATATGAAACAACTGGATATTTATATGAAACAAAATGGACTGACACTTTCCTCTCTCACCATTAAAACAAACAAACAAATAAACAAAAAACCCAGTTAACCTCAAAAGGATCATAGACCTAAAAGTGAAGATGAAAGCTATGAACTTCTAGAGAAAGCATAGAAAGAAATCTTTATAATTTTGGATTAGCCGAAGATTTCTTATATATGATGCCAAAAATACTATCTATTATTAAAGAAAAAAAATTGGACTTCAACAAAATTAAGGTCTTTTACTTTTCAAAAGACTCCATTACAAAAATGAAAAGATAAGCCACAGAATGAGAGAAAAAACTTGCAAATAACATACATGATAAAGAACTTGCATCCAGGGGCACCTGGGGGGGCTCAATCAGGTAAGTGCTTAACTCTTGATTTTGGCTCAGGTCATGATCTTATGGTTTGTGGGTTTGAGCCCCTCATCAGGTTCTGCACTGACAGTGTGGAGTTGGCTTGGGATTCTGTCTCCCCCTCCTCTCTCTGACTCTCCTTGCTTGCTCTTTCTTGCTCTCAAAATAAATACATAAACATTAATAAAAAATGAACTCGTATCCAGAATATATAACCAATTCCTATAATATAAGATACAGAAACAAATGACTCATTTCAAATACGGACAAAAGTTTTGAGTAGACGCCGCGTTGGAAAGGGTATATAAATGGCAAATATAGTCATTGGCAAATGTAAATTTAAACACAGCAAAATACCATAATGTAGCATCTAGAATGACAATAGTAAAAAAAGGCATAATACCAGTGTTGTCAAGGATGTGGAGGAACTTGAACTTTCATGTGGTGCTGGTAGGAATATAAAATGGTATAACTAGTTTGGAAAGCAATTTGGCAATTTCTTAACAAGTTAAAAATATACTTTCTTAGAATTTGTGCAAGAGAAATGGCGACATGTGTGCACAAAATCTTGTCTGTAAGTGTTCAGAGCTGTATTATTCATAATAGGGAAACAAAACATGGAAAAAGATCTAAATGTCCATCAGGTAGTGAATGTCTAAACAAAATGTTATGTTGCCATTTTGCTGAATACTACTCAACAACTGAGCAATAAAAAAGAATGAACTATTGGGGCACCTGGGTGGCTCAGTCGGTTAAGCATCTGACTCTTGATTTTGGCTCAGGTCATGATATCACAGTTCATGTGATCAATTCCCGCATCTGGCTCTGTGCTAACAGTGCAAATCATGCTTGGGATTCTCTTTCTCCCCCTATTTCTGTCCCTCCCTCACTTGTGTTCTCTCTCTCTCTCAAAATAAATAAATAAACTTTAAGAAATTAAAAAAAAAATGAACTACTGATACATGCAGCAGCGTGGATGAACCTCAAAAACATTATGACAAGTGAAAAAAGCCATATGCAAGAACTACATAAGATTCCCTTTACATGAAATTCTAGAAAAGACAAAACTATAGTTTCATAAAGCAGATCAGTAGTTGTATAGGGATTGAGATTGGAGTCAGGACTGACTGCAACTGGGCACAGGGAAACTTTTTGGGATGACAGAAATTTTGTAAAACTGTACTATGGTGATGGTTGTACAACTGTACACATTTATTAAAATTCACTGGACTACAAACATAAAATTGATTAATATAATGTCACATAAATTATATCTTAATAAAACTACTGAAAACATATTTGAGAAGGAGATACACTGATCATTGGTTGATTTTGGACTTCTTAGTATTCATTTCACCATGTAATTTCTTCCCTGTGGTGTACAATCTGGGGACCTATTAAGTTACTCTCGGCTCTGCAAGCCAAGAAATAGGCAGTTAGTACTCTCTTTTGTAAGACAGAAAATTCTACTTCAAAGTCTCTTAAGGAAAAAAAAAAGTAAGTTGCTGGCAGTATTTCAAGCCTACGTATAACCAGATTCAACTTTGGTGGTGGTGGTGGAAAGAGTGGGTGCAAGGAAAGTCTCACTGGCTGTGACTGATCACTTGGGTCCTGTGCCTTTCCTTCCAGGAGTTACTGTTTCCAAGGAAATATATTCCAAACTTGATCAAGAATAAGTCATGCCACTTTTAGCAACTTCAACAGAAACTGACCCACTTTCAGTTTTCTTTCTTTGGAGGAGATGTTGAGCTGCTAGTCAGTTTTACATGCGATAGTTACGAACTGTTGGATGGGGACATCTGGATCTATAATGTAAGGAAGCAGATATGAGGTTACTGGGAAGCCAAAGGGCTGGAGTAGGGTGGACAGCCTTTGTTTTGGGCTGCTTAACATTCATTCCATCTTTTGGTACCGTTGAGTTTCTTTCTTTCAGGCACAGTCTCTTTCTGTTTTGGAAAATGGGAATGAGGTGAGCCTATGATTCTAAACGAATCAGATGTTTTGTCCAATAAATGGGAAACTTGAGTAGATTACAGAGAAGACTGTAATTGGTTTGAACAAATCCATTCAAGAGAGGGTGCCCCGCTAACTCCTGGAGTTAGATCTGGTTGTCCAACTCAGATCTGGTTGTTCAGCATTCCCATAAGTTATATGAACTATTGCACGTATTTCTAATAAATCCTGTTTCGCATAAGCAAGTCGATGTAGTGAACTAACAGCCGGCCTCATTAAGATAAATCAGCAAGTCTCTTGATACAAGTATGAACAAAAAATAGATAATTGATGAATAGGCATGTTGAAAATTCTGCTTTCATTGTTGGTTATCTACCACATTTGTGTTTGTCCTTCATGAGAGTGAGTATCTGGGCGAGGATGCACATTTATCATAGATCAGGAGTGTGAATTTGAAGATGGAAAAGGAGGACAGTGAGAACATCAGCAGGTAGTGTGAACCCTTTCTATACTCTTATCTCTCATGAGCCTAGAGAAGTGGCTTAGAAAGTGTAGTTAGAAAGAGTATGATTTACAGAACTGTGGAAGCAGAATAACATGAACTCCTTTGAAGAAGGGAAGTTAGATATGTTAGTTTACTTTAGAAGGAATCAGCTTTAATGAAAGAGGAATTTCGAGGCCAAGGAGACCTAAAAACACTCTTTGTTGATTCAAGCGTTATGTTGTTAATTGCTTCTCTTTGATGATAAAGAAAACTGTGCAAATAGAATCTGTAAGCCCTGGACCTGAACAAAAAACTCGCCTTCTCACAGATCAGGTTGAGACAACCTTTCAAGTAAAACTAAAACTTGGTTCTGCTCAACAGTAATTGGCAGATTCCTGGGATGTGTTTCCATTCATTGTCAAAAAACACCGACTCTCCTGCTCTCATATTGTTTTATCAGCCAACTAGAGTGTCAACCTTTGTGTTGTCAAAATCATGAAACATATTTGGATAATTATGAGAGGACAGAAAGCATGGCTGGCACGGAAGAGAAATGATGGCTCAGAAATTGTATGTGACTTTCTTCAGACATAACCAAACTTAAAATTAATTTAAACTACATTCTTGGTTTTACTATGTATACACATTTGGAATAAGCTTTTTAAAAAAGACTTTTTTTTTAATATTACAGTTTTCCTTTGTCTCAGGACAAAAAAACAAACATAGAATAAAAGTGCTTCTGATCATTTCTAAATCCAAAAGTAATTGGGAACTTTGTTCTTCTGCAACATAAAACCCTGCCCCTCTGTGGCAGGGACTGGAGCTATTTGCTAATTCTCTTCCTACCAGATGAGAGGAAGTCTAGGTGGGACCCTAGAGCAGAGCTCAGAGATTGTAATAGGCCACTGTTTGTTATGTTAAAATAAAATAATTGACATATTTTTCATATAATACTTATTGAATTATCAAGTCATTTCTATTCTGTCATCACTGATGAGATTTCAGAACTGCAAGGACCAGAGGAATCTTGACGTTGAAATATTAATTTCATTTTAAAATAAAAAAAATTTTTTTAAAACGTTTATTTATTTTTGAGACAGAGAGAGGCAGAGCATGAACAGGGGAGGGGCAGAGAGAGAGGGAGACACAGAATCCTAAACAGGCTCCAGGCTCCGAGCTGTCAGCACAGAGCCCGACGCGGGGCTCAAACTCACGGACGGTGAGATCATGACCTGAGGCGAAGTCGGACGCTCAACCGACTGAGCCACCCAGGCGCCCCTGAAATATTAATTTCATTTTAAACCACAGTCATTAGTTGCCTACTTGTTGTTTGAAAATGTCTAGCATATGATTTTTTAGCAATATTTAAAAAAATATCTGGATAGGGGTACCTGGATGGCTCAGTAAGTTAAGCGTCCGACTTTGACTCAGGTCATGATCTCACAATTCGTGGGTTTGAGCCCTGCTTCAGGCTCTGTGCTGACAGCTCTGAGCCTGGAGCCTGCCTCAGATTCTGTGTCTCCATCTCTCTCTATCCCTCCCCCCACTCACACTCTGTCTGTTTCTCAAAAGTTAATAAACATTAAAAAAATGATAAAAAAAATCTGGATAATTTAAGTAGGGTTGTATAATTATCAGTACCCCCCCCCCCTTTTTTTTTTCTGCAGAGGAGAGCAGTATCAGTAACCTCTAACTACAGTACTGTTTCTAGACTAGCATACTACAATTATAAATGAAAAGAAGCTGAAATGTTTAGGTTCCCTCCTTACAGTGAAGAGGTGAATAATTCTCATATGTGTTTTATGATAAGATGTGACTCCTACGTGAGCCTGGCCATTAATCTTAAGCCAAGAGACACACCTCCAGGAAGTGTCAAATCACTGGCTCCAAATCAAATTCTATCAAATATTCCCCCATGTAATCAGCTGTCGTCCTCAGTAACAAGTAGGAGACAATGCCCTACTTTCACTTTATTTCTGCTGGAAAGCACCAGCCCCAGAGTCTGGCTAAGATTCAAGGACATAATAGGGAGTCTGGTTTGTATAAAATAAAGAGATAAAATTCCTGCCTTGTTTCCTCCCATTCATTCCTCCCATCTTGTCCTCTAGCGTACCCTTATTCCTCTCCTAGGACAATGATGTTTGCTAGGATGCCTCACCTTAGTGTCCTGTCTCGCATCATTCAGTCTTATTATCATCCTGGTGTCATTAATGGGGTCGTGCAGAGGCTTCAGCTGCTTCGAGAGAGGAGTGAGTCTACAGAGGTAGCTCTTCTCTTGAGAATTCTAATTAACCTATTATCCTGAACTATCTTTCTATGTGGTTATTGGGTGTGACCATAGATGCTGATCAGTTCTTTATGTACTCGGTATAGTTCTTATATCTTTTTTTTAAAGGGAGGGTTACTCTCAGTTCCCTACATCTTGCATTTTCTCTCTCTTTTTTTAAATTTCCTCTTAAACAGATAAATATATAACCATAATTTTTGGTTAGATGTGCTTAACACATGAAACAGTACATCTCTGTATATCTGAAGAGAAATAAAAACTCATATTTTATAACTAAATATCTACCCATGTATGTGTTAACCAGAATCACCATTATTATTTTTTCATTTGAGAAGAGAACAAATATTCTATGAAGTTCTCTTTACTGAAGATTGAAAATGCATGAATAATTAAGAAGGATAGGCACTATTGTTTGATGGTTTTAATGTAATATCTCTTAGATTCCTGTAACAAACTAGATAATTTGCCAAAGTCCCTTTCTGCCTCCCTCCCTCCATCCCTACCCTTTCTTTCTTTCTTTCTTTCTTTCTTTCTTTCTTTCTTCTTTCATTTAAATTTATTTATTTAAATTCAAGTTAGTTAACATACAGTGTAGTATTGATTTTAGGAGTAGAACCCAGTGATTCGTTACATATAACACCCAGTGTTCATCCCAACAAGTGCCCTCCTTGATGCCCATCACCCATTTAACCCATTCCCACCCACTTCCCCTCCAGCAACCCTCAGTTTGTTTCCTGTATTTAATGGTGTCTTATGGTTTGCCTCTCTCTCTGTTTTTATCTTATTTTTCCTTCCCTTCCCCTATGTTTATCTGTTGTGTTTCTTAAGTTCCACATATGAGTGAAATCATATGATATTTGTCTTTTTCTGACTTATTTCAATTAGCACAACACGCTCTAGTTCCATCCACGTTCTTGCAAATGTCAAGATTTCATTCTTTTGGATCACCAAGTAATATTCCATGATATATATATACACATATACATATATATATATATACACATATACATATATATATATATATATATATATACATATATGTATATATATCACTCTTCTTTATCCATTCATCAGTCGATGGACATTTGGTCTCTTTCCATAATTTGGCTATTGTTGATAGTGCTGCTGCTGCTCCATAATTTGGAGTGCATGTGCCCCTTCAAATTAGCATTTTGGTATCATTTAGATAAATACTTAGCAATACAATTGCTGGGTCATGGGGCAATTGTATTTTTAATTTTTTGAGGAAACTCCATACTGTTTTCCAGAGTGGCTGCACCAGTTTGCATTCCCACCGACAGTGCAAAAGCGTTCCCCTTTCTCTGCATCCTTGCCAACATCTGTTGTTGTCTGAGCAGTTAATGTTAGCCATTCTAACAGGTGTGAGGCGGTATCTCATTGTGGTTTTGATTTGTATTTCCCTGATTATGAGTGATGTTGAGCATCTTTTCATGGGTCTGTTAGCCATCCGGATGTCTTCCTTGGAAAAGTGTCTATTCATGTCTTCTGCTCATTTCTTCACTGGATTATTTGTTTTTTGGGTGTAGAATTTGGTAAGTTTTTTATAAATTTTTGGTATTAACCCTATATCTGATGTGTCATTTGCAAGTATCTTCTCCCTTTCTGTTGGTTGCCTGTTAGTTTTGTTGATTGTTTCCTTTGCAGTGCAGAAGCTTTTTGACTTGATGAGGTACCAATAGTTCATTTTTGCTTTTGATTCCCTTGCTTCTGGAGACATAGACATATCAAGTGAGAAGTTGTGGCTGAGGTCAAAGAAGTTGCTGCCTGTTTCCTCCTGTAGGATTTTGATGGTTTCCTGTCTCACATGTAGGTCTTTCATCCATTTTGAATTTATTTTTGTGTATGGTTTAAGAAAGGGGTCCAGGTTTACTCTTCTGCACGTTGCTGTCCAGTTTTCCCAGAAGTATTTGCTGAAGTGACTGTCTTTTTTCCATCGGATACTCTTTCTTGCTTTGTTGAATATTAGTTAGCCATACGTTTGTGGGTCCATTTCTGGGTTCTCTCTTCTGTTCCACTGATCTATGTGTGTGTTTTTTTTTGTGCCAGTACCATACTGTCTTGATGGTTATAACTTTGTAATGCAGCTTGAAGTCTGGAATTGTTACATCTTCAGCTCTTGTCTTCTTTTTCAACATCACTTTGGCTATTCAGGGTCTTTTGTGGTTCCATACATTTTCAGGATTGTTTGTTCTAGATCTGTGAAGAATGCTGGTATTATTTGATAGGGATGCATTAAATATCTAGATTGCTTTGGGTAGTATAGACATTTTAACAATATTTGTTCTTCTAATTCATGAGCATGAATGTTTTTCCATTTGTTTGTGTCTTCAATTTCTTTCATAAGCTTTCTATGGTTTTCAGTTTACAGATTGTTTACCTCTGGTTAGGTTTATTCCTAGGTATTTTATGGATTTTGGTGCAATTGTAAATGGGATTGATTCCTTGATTTCTCTTTCTGCTGTTTAGTTATTGGTGTATAGAAATGCAACCAATTTCTGTATGTTGATTTTATATCCTGCAACTTTGCTGAATTCATGTTTCAGTTCTACGAGTTTTTTGCTGGAGTCTTTTGGGTTTTCCATGTAGAAAACCTGTGAAGAGTGAAAGTTTGACTTCTTCCTCGCCAATTTGTATGACTTTTATTTCTTTTTGTTGTGTGATTGCTGAGGCTAGGACTTCTAGTACTATGTTGAACAACAGTGGTGAGAGTGGACATCCCTGTCATGTTCCTAACCTTAGGGAGAAAACCCTCAGTTTTTCCCCATTGAGGAGATCAGCTGTGGGTCTTTCATATATGACCTATATGATATTGAGGTATGTTCCTTCCATCCCTACTTTCTTGAGGGTTTTTATCAAGAAAGGATGCTGCATTTTGTCAAATGCTTTTTCTGCATCAATTGAGAGGATCATATGTTTCTTATCCTTTCTTTTATTAATGTGGTGTATCATGTTGATTGATTTGTGAATATTGAGTTAGCCCTGCAGCCCAGCTGTAAATCCCATTTGATCATGGCAAGTAATTCTTTTAATATACTGTTGAATTCTAATTACTAGTATCTTGTTGAGAATTTTTATATCCATGTTTATCAGGGATATT
Organism: Panthera uncia; assembly: GCF_023721935.1. Lineage (NCBI taxonomy): Eukaryota > Metazoa > Chordata > Mammalia > Carnivora > Felidae > Panthera > Panthera uncia. Next base: position 39,329,946 of record NW_026057584.1, read on the forward strand.
GGCTTATAATGCTCCTTTTTAGTGGGGTCTTTGTCTGGCATTGGAATCACGGTAATGGTGGCTTCACAGAAAAAGTTTGGAAGCTTTCCTTCTATTTCTATTTTTTGAAACTGTTTGAGAAGAATAGTTATTAACCCTTCTTTAAATGTCTAGTAGAATTCCCCTGGGAATCCATCTGGCCCAAGACCCTTGTTTGTTGGGAGATTTTTGATAACTGAATCAATTTCTTTGCTGGTTATGTGTGTGTTCAAATTTTCTATTTCTTCATGTTTCAGTTTTGATAGTGCATGAGTTTCTAGGAATTTGTCCATTTATTCTATATTGCCCAGTTTGTCGGCATATAATTTTTCATAGTATTCTCTTATAATTGTTTGTATTTCTGTGGTGTTGGTTGTGATCTCTCCTTTTTTATTCATGGTTTTATCTAGTTGGGTCCTCCCTCTTTTCTTTTTGAGAAGTCTGGCTAGGGGTTTATCAATTTGTTTATTCTTTCAAAGAATCAGCATTTAGTTTTTTGATCTTTTCCATTTTTTGTTGTTGTCATTGTTATTGTTGTTTCTATATCATTTATTTCTGCTCCAATCTCTATTATATCTGTTCTTCTGATGGCTTTAAGCTTTATTTGTTGCTCCTTTTCTAGCTCCTTTAGTTGTAAGCTGTATACTTGGGACCTTTCTTCCTTCTTGAGATAGGTTTGAATTGCAATGTACTTTCCTCTTAGGACTGCCTTTGCTGCATCCCAAAGGTTTTTGACTGTTGTGTTTTCATTTTCATTTGCTTCCACGTATTTTTATATTTCTTCTTTAATTTACTGTTTAACCCATTCTTTCTTTAGTAGGATGTTCTTAACCTCCATGTATTTGAGGGATTTCCAAAATTTTTCTTGTGGTTGATTTCAAGTTTCATAGTATTGTGACCTGAAAATATTCATCTTTGGTAGGTGTTGGGGGCTGATTTGTGTTCCAGTGTGTGATCTGTTCTGGAGAATGATCCATGTACACTGGAGAAGAATGTCTATTCTGCTGCTTTAGGATGAAATGTTCTAAATATATCTGTTAAGTCCATCTGGTCTAGTGTGCCATTCAAAGCCATTGTTTCCTTGTTGATTTTCTGCTTAGATGATTTGTCCATTGTTGTAGTGGGGTATTAAAGTCTCCTACCATTATGGTATTATTATCAATGAGTTTCTTTATGTTTGTTATTAATTGATTTATACATTTGGGTTCTTACAATTAGGGGCATAGATATTTACAATTGTTAGATCTTCCTGGTGGATACATCCCTTAAATATGATATAATGCCCTTCATCTCTTGTTACAGTCTTTGTTTTAAAATCTACTTTGTCTGATATAAGTACAGCTACTCTGGCTTTCTTTTGACATCCATTAGCATGATAGATGGTTCTCCATCCCCTCACTTTCAATCTGAAGGTGCCTTTAGGTCTAAAATGAGTCTCTTGTAGGCAGCATATAAATGGATCTTGTTATTTTTTTTACCCATTTTGATAGCCTATGTCTTTTGATGGGAGAATTCAGTTCATATACATTCAGAGTGATTATTGAAAGATATGAATTTAGTGCCATTGTGTTACTCATAGAGTTGGTGTTTCTGGTGATGTTCTCTGATCCTTTGTAATCTTTCTTGCTTTGGTCTTCTTTTTTCCCTCCACTCAGAGAATCTCCCTTAAAATTTCTTGCAGGGCTAGTTTAGTGGTCATGAACTCCTTTAGTTTTTGTCTGTTTGGGAAAGTCTTTTTCTCTCCTTCTATTCTGAATGACAGCCTTTGTGGACAAAGAATTCTTGGCTGCATATTTTCCCACTCAGCACATTGAGTATTTCTTGCCACTCCCTTCTGGCCAAGTTTCAGTGGACAGGTCTGCTGCTAACCTCATGTGTCTACCCTTGTAGGTTAAGGGCTCTTTGTTCCTGGCTGCTCTCAGAATTCTCTTTATCTTTGTATTTTGCAAGGTTCACTATGATATGTCATGGTGTTAACCTGTTTTTGTTAATTTTGAGGGGAGTTCTCTGTGCCTCTTGGACTTGAATTGCTGTTTCCTTCCCCTGATTACAGAAATTCTCAGCTATAATTTGTTCAAATAAACCTTCTGCCCCTTTTTCCCATTCTTCTTCTAATGGGACTCCTATGATATGGATATTGTTTCATTTCATGGAATCACCACCTTTTCTTTTTTTTTTTTAATATTTTTTTTAGTTATCTCTACACTCGACATGGTGCTCAAACTCACAGCCCCAAATTCAAAAGTTGTGTGCTCTACTGACTGAGCCAGCTGGGTGCCCCCCCCCCCTTCACCTTTATAATGACACAAAAAAGATGCTGTTATGTTTCGCTTTTAAACAAGAAATCACATAAGATCCCAGCACTGCTGCAAAGAAGGTTTCAGTATAATTTTATCAGACTAATTTACTTTAAGGTTTTTTGGTGGCCTGAGCTTTCACAAAGGGAAACATAAAGTGCATACTTTTCTATATGTTATTAAAAGACATTTGAGAAGCTGATAGCATAAAACAGGTCAAGAGATAACAGGAGGACAAAAAATAAGTGGAAAAACGCTATAGGGAAAAGAAAGAGATAGGCAGGAACTTGCATGCTATTTTCAGTGACTATTTTGGTCTCAAAGATGATTACATTTCTTTAATAGGGGCTTCATAGGTCTTACTGAGTTCAGGACAGGGCAATTTATTCTAATGAGCGAGAAAGAAAAAAAGCATAAAAATAACTGTTATTCAATCATTTGGGAGAGAAGGCCATATTTCCAGCTTCTCCATTTCTTGACGGACTGTTATACATCAGATTTAATACATCAACTTGAGAATTGTAGTTATCTAAATCATTTTCATCTCTTGGCACATGGCATTTTGTTCTCTCCTCCTAAGTTTCTTGCTCTAATTCTTTTTTTTAAAATGCTTATTTATTTATTTTGAGACAGAGAGAGAGAAAGAGAGAGAGAGAATGTGCACATGAGTGAGGTAGGGGCAGAGAGAGAGGGAGATAGAGAATCCTTATTCTCCTTTCCAGGGTATATAGGTGGGTCAGTTGGTTAAGCCTCAGACTCTTGATTTTGGCTCAGGTCATGATCTCACAGTTTGTGAGTTTGAGCCCGGCATAGAGCTCTGTGCTAACAGTGCAGAGCCTACTTGGGATCCTCTCCCTCCCTGTCTCTTTGCCTCTTCCCCACTCCTGCTCTCTCTCTTTCTCTTTCAGAATAAATACACTTCAAAAAATTTCTCCTTTTTTTCCTAAAGGTTTTATGATACATTGTTATCATTAACCAGTCTTTTACATCACACTTAAATGGCCAGTTAATACAAACAGTCTGGGACTGTCCTTCCACCACTCATTAAGCCTGGGGTTGCAAGTATTACAGATAATATTCATTTAGCCCTCTGATCTTTCTGGGCAGATTTGGTGACCTTGCCAGCTCCAGCTGCCTTCTTGTCCACTGTTTTGTTGGCACCCATAAGTAACCATATGTCTCATGTCAAGAACAGCAAAGCGGGCCAGGGGAGGATAGTCAAAGAAGCTCTCAACACTCATAGGCTTGCCAGGAACCATATCAATGATTGCAGCACCACCACATTTCAAGAACTTGGGATCACCTTCCATCTGTTTTCCCGAATGACAATCAGTCTTCTCCTTCAGCTCAGTGAACCTGCAGGCAATGTGAGCTGTGTGTGACCGTTCAGCACAGGTGCATATCCAGCACTGATTTGGCTTGGATGGGTCAGGATAATCACCTGTGTTGTGAGGCCAGGTGCTTCTACTGGTGGGTCATTTTTGCTGTCACCAGCCACATTGCCACAATGAATGTCTTTGGCAGGTATGTTTTTGACATTGAAGCCCATATTGTCCCCAGGAAGAACCTTACTCAAAGTTTCATGGTGCATTTCAACAGACTTTATGTTAGTTGTAACAGTGATTGGACCAAAGGTGACCACCACGCCAGATTTAAGAACACCAGTCTCCACTTGACCCACAGGGACAGTACCAACATCACCAATTTTGTAGACATTCTGGAGAGGCAGATGCAACGGCTTGTCATTTGGGTGAGTTGGTGGCAGAATACAATCCAGAGCTTCAAGCAGTGTGGTTCCACTTGCATTGCCATCTTCACTAGTGACTTTCCATCCCTTGAACGAAGGCATGTTAGCACTTGGCTTGCGCTAAGTTGGAATGCTGTCACCGTTCCAACCAGAAACTGGCACAGATTCTACTGTGTAGGGGTTGTAGCTGATTTTCTTCATGTAGATGCTTACTTTCTTTTTTTAAAAATCTTTTAATTATTTAGTTTTGAGAGAGAGAGAGAGAGAGACAGAGAGAGGGAGGGGCAGAGAGAGAGGGAGACACAGTCTGAAGTAGGTTCCAGGCTCTGAGCTGTCAGCACAGAGCCCGAAGCGGGGCTCAAACTCATGAACCATGACATCATGACCTGAGTCAAAGTCAGACGCTTAACCGACAGAGCTACCCAGGTGCCCCACTTTCTTAATGATTTCCTTATATATTTTCTGGCGGTGAGGTGGCTCAGTGGAATCCATTTTGTTAACACCAAAGTAAGTTGTTTTACATCCGGTGTGTAAGCGGGGCCCCAACACGGCCCCATCATGGGCTCACAGTCTGCCCATTCTTGAGATACATGCTTCCAATTCACCAACACCAGCAGCAATAGTCAGAACAGCACAATCAGCCTGGGATGAGCCTGTGATAATGTTTTTGATAAAGTCTATGTGTCCTCTGGCATCAATGATGGTCAAATAATACTTGCTGGTCTTGAATTTCCACAGGGACGTATCAGTGGTGATACCACGTTCCGTTCAGCTTTCAGTTTACCCAACACCTAGCATACTTGAAGAAGCCCTTGCCCATCTCAGCAGCCTCTTCAAATTTTTTGATAGTTCCCCCTTTTTCTTGATCCCACCACATTTATAGATCAGATGACCAGAAGTGGTAGACTTGCCGAAATCTAAATGCCCAATGACGGCAATGTTGATATGAGTCTTTTCCTTTCCCATTTTGGTTTGGGTTTAGTGGTGGTTTTCATGACACCTGTGCTGTGGCAAACCCATTGCAAAAAAGCACTCTAATTATTTTTAAACTTCCCACCTTCCCTTCTCTATGTGTTGACTTCGTTTTTGGGATGACTTGAGATAAGTCTGAAGCCACTTTATGTTTAACTTTCACGAGAATCTGACACTGAGTTTAACCTTTCTATATATTTGGAAGAACCTTCCAAGTATCATTATAGGAGAAGACCTCATGCCTCCTATGCCCCCTTGCTTCCCATTTCTCCCTCACTTAATTGCTAATGCCTGACATTTTATTCTTTGGATTTCCTTCATTTGATATTAAAGTGCAGACACTCCTGGGAAGATCCAGTCACTCATACTTTATTGTGAAGGAGTCACAGGGGCTAGACTTTGATAAGGAGGCAGAGATTAACAAGAGAGCTCTGGCGATTGGTGCAGCTGTGATTGCCATAGTGATGGTAAAACAACTACTAAATGCACAGTCGGCTGTGCTGCTCACCTGCTCTGCAGACATGGAGTCACTTCACTCACCTGAATATCAGTGATCACATGTAAAACATGGAGTAATAACGCTCGCCCGGTTTACCTAACAAGGTGACAGTGTATGTGTAATAAAAGACTTGCAAACTGTGAAGTGGTGTGCAAGGTAAAGATATTAAAGGGCACAACTAAAGGGGAAAGGCAACATCTGTCTATGTCACAACGAAGGTGGGTCCTGGTGCCACTTTATAATCACATTCAGAGTTCTGACTATTAAAATGAACAGGATTCATAAATTGCCTTTGGTATATCATTGTGTTAAAGCCAACCATTTTTCTTTTTCTCTCTGCTTTTCTTCTTCAGGCCAGTCCATCTAGGGAAGCTGAGAGAGGAGGGCTACCAAAGCAGAAGTCATCCTTCGCCTTAAAGGTGTGTCTTTGCCCAGAACCTGAGTGTTCAACAAGAGAATTCTTTGGGTTTGTGGGAAGCAGTAATTCTTCCGGAACAGGCTTCTTTGAGGTCAGATGAGGACTAGAGTTGGTAAAATAATAGAGCAAAATGGAGGGGTGCTGTATTTCAGAGAATGCACTAACAGCTTCAGATGAAGAAGTTATCATCTCAATATGCTCAAGTTGAAGAGGTAGCAGTTATTCCCCTTTTTCTTGTTCAAGAAGACCAATAAGCCCTGATAAATGAACAGATCCCTGCTGCCACCTTGCCACAAGCATCAAACACAGCTGTCCATGTGAAAAAGCCAGAATAATGGACCCAAAGAATCTGCATCTTAATTCCTGTAATCTGTTGAGATGTTATGTCGCAGGGCAAGAGAGACTATGCAAACGCAATTGGGACAGGGAGACCACCCTGTATTACCCATGTCAGCCAAATCTAATCACTTGAGCCCTTAACAGTAGAGAACTTTCTCTAGCTGGAGGCAGAAGAGTGAGGTGGCGGTTGGAGAGATTGTGTGAGAAGGATTTGACATGTCATTTCTGTCTTTCACATGAAAGGGACTGTCAGCAAGGGATAGACGTGGGCCTGTAGGAGCTGAGGGCAGTCCCTAAGTGACAGTCAACTAGGCAATAGGGACCTACAACCTCAAGGAACAGGAATTGAATTCTGCCAAGAACACAAATGGGAACGGAAATAAGGTATTCCCAGAGCCTCTGGATAAGAGTCCAGCCGGTGGACACTTTGATTTTGGCCTTGTTAAATTGGAAGTAGAGAAACTGAGTTATCCTTGTATTTCTTACCCATAGAAACTGAAAAATAAGCCGCCAAGTTTTCGGTAACTTGTTATGGTGGCAACAAAAAATCAATACACCATGTGAGAGGCAGCTGGACAGCAAATCAGTGTTTGTTGTTTCAAATAGCCACTCATGATATTCTACTTGGCCTTTATATTTGAGTCATTATTTTTTCGGATTATAGCCTATGAACACCTAGCACATGACTATTTTTTAAAGTTTTATTTATTTAAGTAATCTCTACACCCAGCGCGGGGTTCACACTCATGACCCCAAGATCAAAAGTCACATGCTCTTCTGACCAGCACAGCCAGGCACCCCAGCACATGGCTATTTAAATCAGCAGATACCTCAGTTTCAGATTCTCTAGACTAAGTACCACTTCCTTTAATTTTTAGTAATTCCTCCTGAGGTCCCTTCCAGTGAATTTTGTACACAGTTATTTCTATATACCCAACTTTATTATTCTTTTATTAAAAAAATTTTTTTAAGTAGGCTTAAACCTGAGGCTTGAACTCACCACCCCGAGATCAAGAGTGTCATGCTCTACCAACTGAGCCAGCCAGGCACCCCATCTATACAAAGAACTTAAAAAAAATTGAGATATAACATACATTCAGAAAAATGCATTACTAAGTATATAACTTGATTTAAATTTTCGTATGTAAATACCTAAGTAAATACCTAAGTCAACAAGATAAGAAGCATAGGTGGTAAGACCACTACCTAGAATGGAGATATAAGATTCCTCCCATCACTTCAGTGGGTGCCCCTGCATCCTTTATGCCTTTCCCTACTTAGTACTTGCCCCACCCAGAGTCCTCCACTATTCTGACTTATATCACCAATGTTTAGGTGTGCCTGTTGAAATTTATGTAAACGGAATTGTACAGAATGCGCTTTAATGTCTGGCTTCTTTAGCTCAGCTTTGTTTTGATATTCATTCATGTTGTTGTGATATTAATACTTCATTCTTTTTTATAGTACTGTAGAGCATTCTACTATATATATATATATATATATATACATACATGTTTATGTGTAGTCTCCCATGATGGTTATTTGGGTTGTTTCCAATTTTGAGCTATTATGAATAAAGCTGCTATGAACCTTGTTGTACGTGTTTTTTCGTGGACACCTATACTCACTTCTCTTGGGTACATAGCTATGAGTAGAATTTCTGGGTTATAGGGTAGGTGACCCCAAACTCATACTTCAAAATTGGTGAATTATGTCTATTTTCATGTGATGTATTATTGATAGTAATACTTTTATTTTTACAAATAAGCCAAGAGCCTATGGGTGTCATAACATATGTATGCTGTCTGCATGTAACTAGAACTTGATTTTTTTTAAAGCACTTACTCAGAAGAGCTGTGATTTACAACAAAACAGATATAAGGGAGTTTGATTTCTCGAAACTTAGAATGCTGCACTAAAGACTATTTTGCTTCTCTCTGTATTATATTTTGCTTGGTGGCATTTTCTGCTCTACTAATTAAGACCTATACTTCTTATCTTGTGAACTTTCTTTATCACTGGACATTGTTCTCAGCCTGAGGAAGCATAGCGCAAGCATTCATGATTTCACCAAAACAGTGATATTCCCTTCCCTATTTCTGAATGCTGAGGAGCCCAACACTCTGCTTAGGAAAGAGACTTGTAAGTGCTCTGGGTCTTTGAAAAAGAGAGGTTGCTTTTGCATCAGGTAGTTTGGGCCTCTGAAAAGCCTCAGAGTACAATTCATGGGCAGCATGTGGGCAGCTGATAATAGACACATTTTAGTCATAAGACTGCAGTTAATGTGGTTCTCTACCCAGTTGACGTGAGGTGCTCCCTCAGAGGGTCTCCTCTGCATCGTGGATTGGCCCCCAAACACTGGTCATCCCACCAGAGATTTCCCCAGACTCTTAGTGTTAGCACTGCGTCTTTTCACATGTTCTGCCAGGACTTCCCCCCCCCCCCCCCCCGCCCCCAATCTTATCACATCCTCTACTTTCTTTATAATTCTTCTGTTATCATAGAAACTCTAGTCTTACTTCCTTACACCTTCCTTTTGGATTCTATGGCAACATTCAGAAGTCAAAAAATAAACAGTGCTTATTTTTTTTTCAAGGCAATGTGGATGCTTCTGCTAACTTGAGGAAAGAGTGTGTGTACAGAGGAGAAAAGCAGAAATATTGTTATTTCAATTACATCATGTATTAGAGTTCTCCTGAGGAAAAGTATGTATATAACTTATTATAAGGATTCATACAATTACGGAGGCTGGCAAATCAAACATCTGCGGTGTGGGCTGGCAGGCTGGAGATCCAGAAGAGCCCTTGGTGCAATTTCAGTTTCAAGGCAGTCCGCGGGACTACCAATAATACAGTCTTCGACATTGCTCTTGCTTGAGGAGGCTAGACGTTTTGTTCAATTTAGGTCTTTGATTGCAGGAGGCCCACCAACCTTAAGGAGGGCAATCTGATTTAAAAACAATGTACTTATTTAAATGTTAATTTCATCCAAAACACCTTTCAAGCTGACAATAAAGTTAACCATCACCTGTGATTACACTCATGGTCTCCAGGAAGAAACCAGCTAAACTGGGGTCTATCTATGTCCCACTAGTGTAATCTTTCTCATTTAGGGGAAAGAACACATTGTGGATTAAGATGACATGAATTTGAGTCCCAGTGATTCTTGGTAGCTGTGTCATTTGGATAGATCCTTTTTTTTTTTTTTTTTTTTTTTAGAGCTTTAGCTTCAGTTTTCATAAAGCTGTGGCTCTCAACTGGGGGCAACTTGTCTGTCTCTCTCTACCTCCCCAGGAAACATTTGATAACTTTGTCTGAAAACATTTTTGATTGTTATAATCAGGGTGAGGCTGGGACGAGTTGCTACCTGCATCTGGTGGGAAGAGGCCAGGGATGCTGTGAAACACCCTACACGCAGGTTCCCAACAACAAAGAATCATCTGGCCCAACATGTCAATAGTGCTGAGGCTGTGAAAGCTTTTGCTTGAGGCAAGGTGACCAAACTGGGATACAATAAATTTGGAGAAGACTGGAAGATGGAAAGGTTAGAAGACAAAATAAATGGTGCTTAAGTTTCAAAAGAAGATGTGTGAACACGTGATCTTGTGGGTTTTTCCCCCCAATTTCTAAATAGAGTATTAGGTAGGTGATATTATAAGTTGAAAAAAGCATTATAGGAGGTTAAGTTATAATTGGGAGAAAAGAGAGAAGAGCTCAGCTTCCTAAGAACATATGCAAACACGTTAGGTATTTTACTAAATTTCTCCATCATGTCATTGGCCCATCAGATACCACATAGGTTTGATGCCCTGGGGTGGCATGGGGAAGGTGACATAACTGTAAGCAAGTGTCATGGGTCAAAAGAAGGTGGTGAACTGCGGTTAAGAAACCAAGAGAGTATTTTTGTGAAAAGATGTAAAAGGGTAACTACAGTATGATTTAGCAAATGCCTTAAAGTAATAGATTACTATTTTGTTAGTTCATAATTTATTCTGGCAGTCTGTTTAACCATATGCACAGTCTCCTGAATGTAATTTAAATGTTAAATCTTAATTATGAAACTCTAATTCAAAACAATTTTAAGCAAGGCTGTTGAGAATTAATGTGAATGCAAATCATGAAGTCACTCTCATTAGGGAAATGCACACTAATTTTAATTTTGGACCAGGTGTAAGCCTCTCTGAACTAATATCAAGTAGACCTAAATTAAAAATAAAAATGGTCACAACTTTAAAAAGGTTATATTCTGCCATTTTAAGTTACCTGGGACTATGCAACAGCTACTAATCTCTTTATTTTTTATTTTTAAAGAAGATTTTTAAGTTATCTCTACACCCAACATGAGGCTTGAACTTACAAACCCGAGATCAAGAGTTGCATGCTCTACTGACTGAGCCAGCCAGGCACCCCTATCTAATCTCTTTATAAATGATTCTGAGATAATTTAAAAATATATAGATTATTGAAGGCCTTCTAAACTTTTAGGATTGATTTTGTTGGCTTAGTTAGCTCTTGCCTTGTTTCATTAGGCTTTCTTTGTACAGACTGAGTTATTGTAGTCAACTGACTTGGTCACTGTGCTGTGAGGGTCACCACACATGCCCTTTTGTTTCAGTTAATCAGCCTCTGAAAAAGAAGGAAGACAAATCTATTGATTGAGTCAAAGAGAAAAATGAATATATCAAAGCAAGTGTGAAATTCTTTCCATTTGGCACACACAGTGAACATAGCTAATGATAACCTCTTGAATTTTCTGTCAAGCAGATCAATATATCTCTTAACTCAATAGAGTCAATATTGTAACACTGTTGAGTCATTTATTCATTTTTCATCTGCCTACCATTTGTTGAAACCTTAAAGTTGTGTTTAGTCATGGCACTCTAAATGTGAAGAAAGAGACAACCAAGAAACCACTTGCAGTCTAGTGGGAGAGATTTAAGTTACAGGGTACAATGATACTCTGCATTCTATGAGATAGATATTAGTGGAGGGGACCTGAAAGAGATGCACCTGGACAGGTAGCCTGGGGCAAGAAGAGTATGCTTATAAATCCCTAAGGACATTGGGATTTAGTTTGGGAGATCAGTGTTGCTTACTTAGGGTGACTGGAGGGTGGTACTGGGAAGTGGTCTTATCTGGATATACGTTATTATTTAATTTAATTTTTAAAAATGTTTATTTCTTTTGAGAGAGAGAAAGAGTGCGAGCAGGGGAGGGGCAGAGAGAGACAGTGAGAATCCCAAGCAGACTCTGCGCTTGTCAGTACAGAGCCCGACACAGGGCTCGATCCCACAAACCGGGAATCATGACCTGAGCTGATATCAAGAGTCAGATGCTTAACCTACTGAGCCACTCAGATGCCCCTTACCTGGATATATTTTGAAGGCAGAGTTAAAAGACTTTGTGGGACAGAATCAAAAGAGAACAGTTAAGAATGATTTAGAAATTTTAGCAAAAACAAGTAGGCTGAAGTTGCTATTTCCTGAGATTGGAAAGACTGGGAAGGAAATGTTTTGGACATGATAAGTGGGACATAACAATTCGATATTCTCGTGGAGATTGGAATAGGTAGTTGGGGTAAATAAGCTTGGAATCCAGGAGAATAATCTGCATTGGGAATTTACATTTGGGAGTCCCAAACATACAGATGGTATTTAAAGCCATAAAACAGAAAATTCCCTAATGACCAAATGCAGATAGCAAAGAGGAGAGATGAGTTCTTCAGGAAAGTAATGTGTAGAGGCTGTATAGACGAAAGGGATCAGCAAATAAGACTGAGAAGGAGGGACTATTAGGATAGGAAGAGACACTCAAAAGGATGTGCTCCCCAGGACTCCAAATGAAGACAAAGTTGTGAGGAGGGCATGATGGACTGGGCCAGGGACTCCTGGGAGGCTTAGTAATATGAAGACTGAGAATTAACCACTGAGCCTGGCAATGTGGATGTCACTGTAACCTTGATAAGAGCAGCTCTCCTTGGAGGGTTGGTGTCAAAATCTGATTGAAGTAGGATTGGGAGAGAATGGAAGGTGAAAAAAATGGAGAAAGCACACATAATCAACTCTTTCAAGATGTTTTCCTGAAGAAGGAGTAGAGAAATGGGGCAGGAGCTGGAAGGCTGGAAGTAGCTGAAGAAGGATATAGGGTTGAGCTTCCTTTTTAGTAAAGAATGGCGATATTTCCACATATTTATGTTCTGTTGGGAACACTGCAGCAAACAGAGAGAAAAAACAAACAAACAAACACAAACAACCAGGATGCAGAAGCAGGAGGGGGCATTCTAGAGAGAAGTCTTTGAGAAGATGGGGTTTATTGCACCGGTGGGGACACTGGCCAGACTGGGAGCACAAACAGTTCACCGGCTGGAGCATGAGGAAGAGCAGAGAGATTGGGTGTGTGTGGACTGGCCGGCAGATGAGATGGTGGGAACATGTTTTATCCCACGTAAGCACAAGTATACGTACCAGAATCCTTTCCTTCCACCTTGGTCAATTGTAATTGTATATATTTTCCTGGGAAGTAAAATGTTCTCAATCCTGGCTGCCTTTTAGAATCCCATGGAGAGCTTTTGAAGAAAATACAAATTCCTGGGGCTCCTGGGTGGCTCAGTCGAGCATCCGACTTCAGCTCAGTTCATGATCTCGCGGTCCATGAGTTCGAGCCCTGCATCGGGCTCTGTGCTGACAGCTCAGAGCCTGGAGCCTGCTTCAGATCCTATCTCCCTCTCTGTGCCCCTCCCCCATTCATGCTCTGTTTCTGTCTGTCTGTCTGTCTCTCTGTCAAAAATAAACCTAAAAAAAAATTCCCCTGCCCCCCCCCCCCCGAGTTACTTGCTGCAAATGCTAATATATATAAAAACATCTTTCCAAGTTGCTGAGAACCACTGGGCTAGATGGTATAATATTTCATGTACAGTGAATGACTAAAAAATTGGATAATTTTGCGTGATGGTGGTATCGGCACTGTAAGTAGCAGGACTCTATAATTTCAGGAAGAGAAGATTAGCTACCACATAATTGAGTTCTCAAGGAAGCAGACTCTGAGACCCAGGTTAGCGTGCAGCATGTTCAACGGGTAAGGAAAGGGTGCAGGATTGAGCTGAGGGGAAGCCAAACTGTAAAGGAGCTCCATGATGAGCTCTGCAGACCCCACGGTGAGACCTGGAGCTAAAAATGTTCTGTCAGCATTGTCCCCTTTTGGACTGGAATGACCAGGCCTGCGGAGATCAGGCATCCAATCCGGATCTCCCTGGAAAGGGTTTGATGTAGGCAAGGCAGCTCTCTGCAGCAGGAGCTGACGCTGAAGGAGCTGACAGCTGAAAAAGCCCTCCCTGGACCAGAAACTCTGGGGACAGGATTACAGTGTCTTCCTCAGCTGTTAATGCCACAGGCCGACATACCTGGCTCTGGTCTACCAGACAGGCTAGTTGCAAAACATGAGCGTCCCCCAGGAGTCCCAGGAGGCTCACCCAGAACTGGTTTTTTTGAGAAACATATTTACCTTTATGAATCAATATTATTAATTTTCTTAAATTTTTGTCACACGCATATCGCAAATCAACACTCTTCTCCAACTGCCACTGAAGAAATACTTATTTGTAGGGACATGGTTACTGGCTATGCTCAGCTCCACTTCCGGTGGTGCATTCTCTGATAAAAGAGGTATTGAAATTGTGGGGAACGTTTAGGCCATTTTTTTCTCCCTGTCAGTTAATTTACATTTTAAATGGGTGACAATTCAGAAGTGTAAGAACCCCTAGGAAAGTGGGTCGGTGCAGAAAAACAGGATGCCGGAAATCACTGGCAATGTTTATGGCAATGAAGGAAGGTAAGTGCAACCTGATATCAAGGAAGCACGTTTTGTCCCCTGTCCCCGGGGCCACTGCACTAGCCCCAACAGCAGAGATGAGATCATCACTTCAACCACCACCAGCAAGAGGCATAGAGACACCAAATGAAACGAGGTATGAAGAGAGAGATACACTTAGATGTTTTTTAAAATTTGGAGCTTGTGATTGAGGAGATGCAAATGCTTGAAGTATGGTGTCTCTCGTAGCCGTGACTGTTATAATATTTTAAAAAGTACACATTTTGAAGGAAAAATCACACGAAATCTTGCAGCTCAATAGAGACATCGTAGCTAAAAGCAATGTAAGGAAAAACGTAATCCCCAAGCAAATGAAGACTTGCTTGGTGGTCCCTTCAAGGTTAAGTAAACCGAGGGTCCCTGCCTCATTGCTGGGAAGCACTGAAGGGCTTCCTTTGAAAGCAGATACCATCTTTGGGAAAGAAGAAAGAGGGAAGAAAAACCCTCCCGAAAAGTGTACTTCCTGGGGTGCCTGGGTGGCTCAGTCAGTTGAGCGCTGACTAGATCTTGGCTCAGGCTGTGATCTCATTCACGGTTCATGGATTCAAGCCCCAGTTTGGGCTTTGAGGCACAGAGGCCACTTGGGATTCTTTCTCTCTGTCTCTCTGCCCCTGTCCCCCTCAAATAAATAAATAAAACTTAAAAAAAGAAAAGTGTACTCCAATTCACTGATATTTACTTGAAAGAGACTGTTTTAAGCAAATACATGTCAATCATCTTTAACTGGGAAATTTAAATGCAAACTTTCCCTTTCCCCATCAGTGGAATTGGGTGTCAAAATTCAATTTGTAATTCAATTTGTAATTCTTACAGAAATTAAGAAGACTACCTTATTTTACTCTTCTGTGTAGATCGTATAATTTTTTCATGTTACAAATATTTATTGGAAAAGAGTGATTCTCAAAACAGGTTTAAATACTTAGCATTTATTTTTATGTGATGAAAATTACAACATTTATGATAAAATAAAGAACACAATCTGCCATTTTTATCCACTAGAAAAATTATTTAACAATTTTACCTTTGGGACTAAAAGACATTGAATCATTGGCCATAGGACACCAGAAATTGTACTTCTCAGCAAGCTGGTACAGTTACAAAAAAATCCACCAACAGGGACCTAAAATTATTTTTTACCCACCCCCACTTGTGGCAACATTCTGGTAATGATTCTTCTGACACAGCTCATAAAGGAATTAAAAAACAAAAATGTTGCCTTTTGTATCCAGATACTTATATGAATCTCAGTTCTCAAAATATTATGACATTCATACCCAGAAGAGAAACTTACTGGGTGTCAAATCTGATATGTAAAGAAGCAGCAGATTTTTATCCCCCTGGATTTTCTCAAATTGTTAGTAGTCAATTTCAATGGTGATTTATAAATGCAATAGCTTCTCACCCATTAATCAATGAAGATTCCTTGTTTTGTCTGATAGCAAGAAAATTTACACCTTTATATATTAATAGAAATTTGGCTGTCTCATGTAGAGGATGGCAACAATTGTACTTATTTTATTTTATTTTTTTTAATATTTATTCATTTTTGAGAGACGGAGAGAGACAGCGTGAGTGGGGGAGGGGCAGAGAGAGACATACATATTTTAAAGATAAAACATTCCAAATTAACTTCCAACTTGTCTAGTTTTAAGTTAAAGCTCCCATACTTTTTAGGAATAGCTCTCTAGCCTCTACTGTTAGTAATGTTTTGATAGGGAAGATTGAGAAACATTGATATGGACAAATGGGATCCAGCAGAATTTTTTAAGACTATTTTTAAGAGCAGTTTTAGGTTCATGGCAAAATTGAGCAGAAGGTACAGAGATTTCCCATAGATTGCTCCTGCTCCTACACTTTCAAAGCCTCCCCCATTATCATCATCCTCCACCAGAATAACACATTTATTTCAATTGATGAACCTATATTGACACCTTATTATTGCCCAATGTCTATAATTTATATTAAGATTCACTCTTTGTATTGTACATTCTAGGGGTTTGGGCCAATTTATGGGTTTGGGGAGTAGAATTGTTTTTAAGATTTTACTTTGATATATAGGCTGTGTTGTGAAATGTAGTCACTAGCCACACATGGCCATTTAAATGAAAAGTAATTAAAACTAAAAACTGAGTTACTTGGTTACTATAATCACAGTCCATGTACTTAGTAGTTTAAGAGCTACATATGGCTACTGTATTGGACAGCACAAGTAAGGCACATTTCTGTATTTGCAGGAAGTTTGATTAGACAGCACTGATTCAGACGATGGATTGCAGAGAGGAAATACTGGTAGGAGGAATGACAATCACACATTTATTGATGCAGTAGGAGAATATTGACTCAAAAAATAAGGCAAAAAAAAAATACTCCATAATGCTTTTTTACACAGTCCTATTAGCATCTGTTTTCTTTTTAATAATCATAGTCTGTAAGGAAGAAGGAAAATGAGGAAGTAATTTACTAAAAGAAAGTTGTACTTTACACCGAAGAAAGGATTTTGTTATAATCACAGAATTCCAGTTAGAAATGACCTTCAAAGTCTCCTTGTCTACCCCTCTATTTGATTGATTGCACTTTAATTGGCTGTTTGGTTTCTGTGTGAATTCCTCCAGGAGCTGGAGCTCCCGGTCTCCAGAGACAGAACATCTCCCCTGAGGTAGACCGTCCTGGGAATCACTGAACTGAGACCGCACCCCCCCCCCCCCCCCCCCGGGATGCTGGGAGTGCTGATTCCGATGAGGGAAGGGGCTGAGCCAGAGAGGAAGAAGGACACCTGCCTTTGGTCTGGGCACCATCCCTGGGAATACAGTCAGTCTGTCTTCCACTTTCACCCTCACTTTTAAGCAGGGGGAAAAATGCCGACTATAAAGATCACAGGATAAAATTATATGGGTTAATGTGCTTTGAAAAATGGAAAGTGCTGTACACGTAGAAGGTTTTATTATTACGAAGCCCTGGGGAGTTGTGCTGATACAGTCAAGTCCTGAAAAGCTGATATTATGGTGGGGAAGCCCTTAGGGACCTTAAAATGATTGTTTTAGCAGGTCCGGCATGCCAAAGTAACTTGTTGAAAAATAAGACACATAAAGTTATATAAGGTTTTCAGAACATGCATAAATGAAGGTGAATATATTCCAGGTCCAGAAGCTCAGAAAAAGGCATCTTCTTAAATATACTTCTTATTGGCTCAGGTAAGAACTTGAAAATTCAGGTCTATAAAGCAGTATAAAAAGCCTTAAGACAGGTAGACTTGGAATACTAAAATGGAGCTATAAAACAAAACCCTAAAGTTTTTTTTAAATAGATGAATCCTCAGTCTCTATGTTGATGTTTAAAAATTAATTTTGTCTTTATTAATTTCAAAACACTTGGAAATAGTAGGTATGTGTGAGACTCACACACACACACACACCATGTTAGCCGCATTTACGGCTTCACAGATTTCCTGTGAGAACCTATACCTTCTCCCCTCCCAAAGATCTTCTAGTCACAGGTTGAAGATCCACCCCTGGCACTGAATAAGTCTGCCCCATTGTGATTTACCTTAAAAATTATTTTTTAACGTTTATTTATTATTGAGAGACAGAGAGACACAGAGCGTGAGCAGGGGAGGGGTAGAGAGAGGGGGAGACACAGAATCTGAAGTAGGCTCCAGGCTCTGAGCTGTCAGCACAGAGCCTGATGGGGGGCTCGAAGTCACAAACTGCGGGATCATGACCTAAGCCAGAGTCGGTCGCTCAACTAACTGAGCCACCCAGGCGCCCCACCTCTGTGATTTACCTTTGGTTGGCCTCATTTTTGCCTTACTTCCACCATTTTTCTAAAGAACAGTGGATCTGAACATGAAACATTGCTTTGACAACACTTTGTTTTTTGTTTCTAGGACTGGAGAATGCATACCAATGTCATCGAACATAGCTTTATACCTATAGTGATTTAAAAAAAATGTTTTTTAAATGTTGATTTATTTTGAGAGGAGTTGGGAGGGGTAGAGAGAGAGGGAGAGAGAGGATCCCAAGCAGACTCTGAACTGTCAGCACGGAGCCCCATGCGGGGCTTGATCTCATGAACCCTGAGATTATGACTTGAGCCAAAATCAAGAGTCAGATGCTTAACCAACCGAACCACCCAGGCATTCCTTATGGTGTTTTTTGCTAGTTGCTATATACATAACATATAATATTGTATTAGTTTTAGGCATACTAAAGTTTTCACTTAGATCGACTTTACAGAGGGGCACCTGGGTGGTTCAGTCGGTTGAGCGGCCGCCTCTTGATTTCTGCTCGGGTCATGATGTGGTGGTTGGTGGGATTGGGCCCTAGTCGGGCTCTGTGCTGACAGTGCAGAGCCTGCTTGGGATTCTCTCTCTCTCTCTCTCTCTCTCTGTCTGCCCCTCTCACTCTCTCTCAGAATAAATACATAAATAAACTTAAAAAAGGAACTTAAAAACTTAAAAAAAAGAATAACTTTACAGAAATAAGAAGACAATGTGAATGTCCAGATATTCCTACCCCACCCCAAACCTGTCAGTTTTAGCATCTGATCAGTTTCCATGAAGAGAAAAGACCAAAAAGGTAAAGGTGAAGACAACGACTGTGCTGACACAATTTGGGTTTTAATGAAACAAAATTGGCCGAGGTACTTAAATCTATCACCACATAAGAAAATTCAGCAACTGCTATCCACAAATACTGGACTTTGTTCTGTTGAGACGGAGGGGGAAGAAAGCTGTGCTGGCTTTCAAATTGGGACTAACAGTATGACAAGAAATTGTGTATGAGATGAATGTATATTGTTAGAATTTGCCCAGGCTGTTTGTTTTTGTTTTTGTTTTGTAACTGAATCTCTCCTCATTTATGAAACGACTATACTGTATGTAGTGGTATCACCTGGGTGCAGTGGGAGATTAAAACGTAGGACAACAAGAGGTAATTTCCTTCAATTACTTAATATCTTTCTGTTACAGGGACACCTGGGTGGCTCAGTCCCACTTCAGTTGAGAGTCTGACTTCAGTTCCCGTCATGATCTTGCGGTTCGTGAGTTTGAGCCCCACGTTCGATTCTCTGCTGTCAGTGCGGAGCCCATTTCAGATCCTCTGATCCCCCCCTCCCTGGCTTGTGCTGTCTCTCTCTCAAAAATATATAAACATGAAAAAATTTTTTTTCTATTGTAAAAATAGGACTGGTCTTCCAAAGGTGTTTCTAAGTGCCTTAGAAACACAACTACCCCTATTCCTTACTTGTTAGGCTACTCTCTGCCTGCTCTCTGTCACTTTTCCTGACCTTGGATGTCGCTTCTGTACAATTCAGGGATTTATTGGGTGATCTGTGAAGTACCATCATGGCTTTATTTCTCTTTGACAGCAATAATTGCTTAACCCTTTAATAAGGCCATTTGTTTACATATGTTATCACACTTAATTTTTACAAAATTCTGTAAAAAGTTATTCTTATACTATTTATAGCCCTGACTTTGAGAGAGTCAGGATGTCACAGATCTTGCAGGAGACAAAGCTAGGGTTTGATTCCCTCACCCATGACACCGCGGACCATGCATTTTGCACAGTGCCAAATCACATCTGCGGCAAAAACCTGTTATTAACAAAAGAAAATTTCTTACCCTGTTAGCTATCAGAGGACCACAGCTGGAGGTAGTAGCCCCCCAGATATTTTTTATGTCTTTTGTGTGAAAAAGGGCCAAAGTAAGGTAAAATAAATGAAATTCTCTGGTTCAAATGGTTAGCAGTGATGATGATGTGATTATTTCAGCTAAATTTATCGAAAATTCATCTGATCACTCAGCTTCGTGTGACATGTAATTCCCTTTCATTAAAAAACTTTTTACTTGAAGATTCCCAAGTAGTTGTAAGAAATAATACAGAGAAACCCCACATATCCTTCACCTGGTTTCCTCCCATAGTACAATAGCACAAACAGGAAATTGACGTTGATGGAATCCATCAATTCTATTCAGATTTCCCCAGTCTCACATGTACTCATGTGTGTGTGTATGTGTGAGTGTGAGTGTGTGTGTGTGTGTGTGTGTGTGTGTGTTTCATCCTATGCAATTTTATCACATGCATGCATTCACGGGCCCACAACCACAGTCAATACACAGAAAAGTTTCATCGTAAGGATTCCTCATGCTACCTTTTAATAGCCGCAGCCACTCAACTTCAGCCTTTAGCAACCACAGATCTGTTCTCCATTGCCTCATTTTGTCATGTCAAGAATGTTTAGTAATAGAATCATGTGATCTTTTGAGTTGGGTCTTTTTTGTCCCCCCACTCAGGTTAATTTTCTTGTGATCCAAGGTGTTTTGTGTATCAATTCCTTTTCACTGTTGAGTAGTATTCCATATCATGATGTACCACAGTTTGTTTAACCCCTGACCTATGGAAAGACGTTTGGGTTGTTTCCAGCTTTTGTCTATCGTGAATAATGCTGATATGAACATTCATGTGCAAGTTTTTGTGTGAACATAAACTCATTTCTCCCTTACGAAAGCCCAAGAGGCAATTGTTGGGTTGCATGTTAAACACATGTTTGGTTTTGTAAGAGAGTGGCATTGCTTTCAAAGTGACCACCAGCAATGTGTTTGATCCAGTGTCTCAGCATCAGGTACTCTGCCTGGGGTAGAGACTATACTCTACACAGGGGCTGGGTGGAGAAAGGGAGCCCTGATCTTTAGGCTACATGTACCTGAATTTAGCCTCTGCAACATGGATCTGGGGGGTGGGGAGGAGGAGAAATGGTGACTTCCCCCCTCCCTTCTGGAGCTCTTAACTGTGAGCTAGATGGAGAGGGATTAGTGCATTCTTGGATGCACCCACCTAGAGTGCCATGCTGAGCTGGGAAGCCATGAAAGGTGTGAGGAGTGGGATATAGTTTAAATGCCATAGACTCTTGCCATTCTTACTGAGTTTTAGTAGACTTTCCTTGAATGAATGTTTCCTTCAGAGATTTTTTTTTTGGTAATTTTAGCAATTATGATTGTTTTTCTAGGGCAAAGATCTGCAAAGCCCCTCAAGCCACGATCCTAGAAGTGGAACCTAACATTACTGAGTTTTTACTGGGTATTTACCCAAAGAAAATGAAAATACTAATTCAAAAAGATGTATGCATCCCTATGTTTATTGCAGCATTATTTACAATATCTAAGATATGGAAACATACTGAGAACCTAAGTGTCCATTGATAGATGAATGGATAATGGATAAGGAATACACACACACACACACACACACACACACACACAGAGGAATATTATGTAGTTATAAGAAAGGATGAGATTGTGACATTTGCAACAACATGGATGGACTTACAGCGTATTATGCAAAGTGGAATTAATCAGACCGAGAAAGACAAATGCCATATGATTTCACTTATATGTAGAAATCTAAAAACAAGTGAATAAACAAAAAGCAGATTCAGACCTATAAATATAGAGAACAAATTGATGGTTGCCTAGGTGGGGTGGGGAGATGAGCAAAATGGGTAAATGAGAGTGGGAGATACAGGTTTCCAGTTATGGAGGGAATAAGTCATGAGAATAAAAGGCACAGTATAAGGAATATAGTCAACAACGTTGTAATAGGATTGTATGGAGACATATGGTAGCTACACTCGTAGTGAGCATAGCATAGTGTTTGTACCTGTCGAATAAGTATGTTGTACACCCGAAGCTCATGTAACATTGTGTGTCTACTCTACTGAAATAAAAAAAATTTAGGGACTTAGGTGGCTCATATTGTTAAGCATTAGACTTTTGATTTCAGCTCAGGTCATGATCTCTTGGTTATGGAAATGATCCCCATGTTGGGCTCAGTGCAGAGCATAGAGCCTGCTTGAAATTCTCTCTCTGCTGCTCTTCTGCTCATGTATGTGCACTCTCTCTTTCTCTGCCTCTGTCTCTGTCTCTCAAAATAAATAAATAAATAAATAAATAAATAAATAAATAAATAAAATACTGTTGTGTTTTGAGGTTCTTTAAATATTCTAAATGTAAGTCCTTTGTCAGATATGTGGTTTGCAAATACCTCCTCCTAGTCTGCTGTTTTTCTTTTCATATTCTACACAGGATCTTTTGTTAAGCAAATATTTTCAATTTTGATGAGGTCTAATTTATTGCTGTTGTTTTCTTTTACAGGTTGTCCTTCATACAACCTGTAGTATAGGTTGTCCTTTTAGTCATATCTAGCTCTTGGTCCTAAAGCTTTTCTCCTATGTTTTTGTGTAAACGTTTCATAGCTTTATAGTTTTACATTATTACATTTAAGCTATGATCCTTTTGAGTTAATTTTTTTTATTAAATTTTTTTTTTCAACGTTTTTTATTTATTTTTGGGACAGAGAGAGACAGAGCATGAACGGGGGAGGGGCAGAGAGAGAGGGAGACACAGAATCGGAAACAGGCTCCAGGCTCCGAGCCATCAGCCCAGAGCCTGACGCGGGGCTCGAACTCACAGACCGCGAGATGGTGACCTGGCTGAAGTCGGACGCTTAACCGACTGCGCCACCCAGGCGCCCCTGAGTTAATTTTTGTATAAGGTGTAAGGTTTAGGGTGATGCTCAGTTTTTCTTCCCCTTCCTCCCTTCCTCCCTCCCTCCCTCTCTCTCTTCTTTCTTTCTCTCTTTTTCTTTCTTTCTTTCTTTCTTTCTTTCTTTCTTTCTTTCTTTCTTTTTCCCTTATGGATGTCTAATTCCTCTAGCACCATTTGTTGAAAGAGATATGGTTCCTCTGTTGAATTGCTTTTGCACCTTTGACACAAATCAGTCAGACATATTTATGTAGGTCTCTTTCTCTGTTGTCTCTGTTGTTTGTTCTGTTCCCTTGATCTATGGGTCTATTCCTCCACCAGCATCACACGGTCTTCCTTACGGTGGCCCTATACTAATTCTTAACATTGGGTGGAGTGATTTCTTCCACTTCATTCTTCTTTTGCAAGTTGGTTTAGCTATTCTAATCCCTGTGCCTTTCAGTATGAATCTTAGAATAAGCTTGCCCATATCTACAAAAAACCCTGTTGGGAATTTGTTAGGAATTGCAATGTAACCATAGTTCAATGTGGGGAGAACGGACATCTGTACTACGTCAATCTACTTTTGAATTAACGGAACATTCATTTTTGTTGTTTTTACGACTGTAAGTAAAGAATGGAGGTAGCTTTCTGTCTAATTCATTATAAAAACACATTGGTGTCAGTTTACCCCCCATTAAGTGAGAGCGCCTTTTTTTCCCTCCTGAACTGTTTGGATTGATTTCACTTTCTAAATTAATGTTTATGAACACAACTTTTATTTCTGTGTAGACACAGGCATGGATAATCAGAAACCATGACTCTACCTCTAGTCAAACTACAAATAAATGTTTGAGTTGTTGGGTGAAAATAGATTACTTAGCTAAACGACTCATGGATTGTAGCCCTCTAGAGAAGTCTGTGAGCACATTAAACCTTCCAAAGTTCTTTAGGATGGGAAAACGTGTTGCTAAAAAAAGGATTTTTACTATACTCTTTCTTTTAAATAGAGTTGAATTGAAATTGCTTACCCCAGTGTAGCCTTTCCATTTTGTTTCGCTGGTTATTATAGCTAATTCTATTAGGTGAGTGACCCCACAGAGGCAGAAGGAAAAATTGAACTCTTCTGGCAGACAGTATTATTCCTCCCAGCTGAAAGCTGGTATGTGGGATAGCGTTTCTTTTGTGGCTACATTTGGGGGTCACAGGAACCATGGATAGTTATGCGTGCAGTTGTTGTTATCGTCATCAGATTTTCTGCCTTAAGAATAAAAACAAATCTTCAAATTGATCTTAATTTTTCACAGCTGCAGTTTGTTTTTTAGTATCTTTTTATATTAAAACCTTTTTCATCAGCCAGTAGAAATAGCAATTTGGTTCATAAGGTTTTTTTCTTCCTAGAAAAATTTATTGGCAGTTATTTTTGCTAGAGATTGGGGTAGAAGAAAGTGTGCAGATGATTAAAACTCAGGCAGTAGGTTCCTTGCTTTACACTAGAGCCAAGAAACTTGCTAACTATATTATTTGCATTGCTTCTAGTTTTAGTCTCTTTATTGAAGGCGGATGAATGTGAAAAGCTTTATTCTTGTGTGTTCAAATCACTCTCTGTATTATATCTCTGTATTTGCTTTTCCTCTGTAAATTCATACAACACTCTCTGTAGTTGTTAGTATACTTTTGGTGGCACATGATAAAAAACTCAACTTAGTGCATTGACCTAACCTGAGTAACTGAAAAATCAAGATGTAGACATAACTGGATGCAAAGGACCTAATAATGTCATAGAGTCTCAGTTTCCTTCCATCTGGTGTATCTGCTTTCAGTTGTTTTGGCTCACTTTTCAGGCAGGCCTCCCTTCTGTGGCTGACTGTGGATCAAGGCTTATATTCTTGAATTTTCCTCTTCAGTTTACTACTGTAATAGATCTACTTGGGTCATGTGTCCATCCATGAACCAATTTCTATGGACAGGGCTAGACTATGCTCTGGTTAACTAGGCTTGCATCAGAGGCTGACTTGGGTAGCCAAGAAGAGTTTCCATTCTTTGACTCAGAAAGAGGAAAAAGTGATTCAGAAGTGTATGTGTCTCTCTGGAAAAGGATGGAGGGTTATGGGACAGGCAAGAGTCAACAGTTGTCAACTATACCAGATTCTAAAGAGTTTTTTTTTTTTTTAATTTTTAATGTTTATTTATTTTTGAGAAAGAGAGAGAGAGAGATGCAGAGCATGAGTTGGGGAGGAATAGAGAGGAAGGGAGATACAGAATCCAAAGCAGGCTCCAGGCTCTGAGCTGTAAGCACAGAGCCCGATGTGGGGCTCGAACCCACAAGCCGCAAGATCATGGCCTGAGCTGAAGTTGAACGCTTAGCCAACTGAGCCACCCAGGCACCTCCCCTAAAGAATTTTTTTATTAAAACACAAGTTTTTTATTAAAAACACAAAGTTTTGCCCCTTAATTAACAAAAATGAGGAAAATAACCAATGCATCTAAACAAAATCTGTTTATAAAGATGTTTAATAAAATTATAAAGATACATCAGCAGTGTAGGGGAGGGAGAAAAATGAACACTTCTCCTCTACCCATCTTAGGTTCTCCAGCTGGGGCTCTGTAAATGAACCCGGCAAAAGACAGACTAATGAGAAAAATGAACAAAAACATATTAACATGTGCATCGTGCATACTCATGGGGATACCTAGTGAATAATCCAAAGGGGTGGTTAGAACTCGTTTGTACATACTATCTTAGGCTAAACAAAAGAAAAGAGGTTTGGGGCTTCTGGGTGAGGGAGACAAGTTATGGGAAGGTCACCAGGAAAAGTATGGTAAACAAGGGTTGTTTAGTACAGTTTGTTATGCAGAGTGAAGTTGATTTCTTCTCCATTGATAAGTTATTAAGAGTCCTTCTCTTCCTGGTGTGGGAGAAGAGGACATCTTTACAAATGAAATTCCCCCCATGAATGTAAATTTCCTTCACAAAAGGAAAACCCGGGCCCTGTGTTTTAGAGCATTTTCTGTGTCTGCTGGTTCTTGATGGCTTTTAGCTCAAAATAATACATCTGCCAAAGAGATACTTTTGGGGTGACATATTCTAGTATCTTTCAGCAACTTTTCCTCTCTGGACCTTGATTTGCTCAAATATAAATGTAGGGGGTTGATTAAATATTTCTTCCGTGTCTCCGCTCTAACATTCTGTCGTTCTGTGATGAGCAATCACCGCTCCTGCTGAGTATCCTGTCTTACTTGGCCTTGAAGGCTGAGGTGTGTTGAAGGTGAGAGTGTTGCATCTGTGAGTGCCAGCAGCCTTAGGTATTTTCCATTCGAGTCCAACACTTCAGAGGACTGCACAGATAGGTGCAATTTGGAAAATATACAGCCTTTGCGGACAGCTTTAGGGCCCCTGGTTACAATCAGGGCACGAGGTGATAAGATGGAAGGTTCTATACATTGATTTTAAAAAAATATTCTGGTTGTTAATTTTCCAGAATGTATTTTGCTTAGAAGAATGTTTTAGTTATAGTATGGCTGACTATTCCTGTTGAACTAACTTATCTTACTCTGGCGTTAGTGGGTAAATATTGAGATGATCGAAGCCAGTTTTAAATGTAGGCAGGCTGTGATTTGTGAACAATTTTCTTAGAGAGTCATATCTCTCATTCATTTATTGAACAAATATATATGGAATGTGTACTACATGCCATGCACCGTTTGAGGGAATACAGTGGCAAAGAAAACGAATTCCCTGCCCTAATGGAGTTTACATTGTACTAAGGAAGATAAGCAAATATAGGATAAAAGCCAGAGTATTAAGGGCTGTTATACAAAATGAAGCAGGACAGTTTTTGATAATGACTGCAGTGCTATTTTATGGTCATCGGGAAAGACCTCTCTCTAAGAAGGTGACATTATGGCAGAGACAGAAGTTAAATGAAGCCAGCAATGTCTCATCTGGGGGAAGGGAGAGGCAGAGAGATCATTAAGTGCAGAGTCCTTAAGGTGAGAACACGTTTGACATGTTTGAAGAATTTCAAACTGGCTGGAGCAGAGAGAGTGGGGGTAAAAGTGACAGGAAATGAGATCAGAGAAGTAGCCAGAGGCCAGATCATGCAGGTCAAAGTAAGGACTTGGAATTTTTTCACAAGCACAATGGGAAACCCTGGAGAGCTTTGCGATGAGAAGCAACAAGACCCAGTTTTCCCTGGAAAGGGTCTCCTGGGCTACTGCCTGGAGAGCCTGCCCTAAGTGGGGTAGGGGAGAAGCAGCTGTTGAGAGCCTGGTTGTGAGGCCGCCTCTCTCCTCAATGGGGCCCAGCTTCCAGGCGAGCAGCTAGCACTCCAGCCCCTAAATATTCTTTGCTCCCCATTCTGTGCGCAGGGCCAGCAGATTCTCTGTTCTCACTGTTAAACAGAGACCACTGTGTCTATCCCCTACATGAGTGGGTGGACGTGTTTACTAGTGTTAAAAGATAAACGGAGGCATACTAAATTCTTAAGGGTCTATTGGGGCAAAAATCAGCTGGAATAGCGCAGCCACACCAGAAGTGGTTAGGAGGGCTCCGCGGCCAGGAGCCAGGGAAAGACTTTAATGGAGAAGATTAGAAGTAAAGCAAGGAAATGGTTTGATTGGCTACAGTTTAAGCAGTTGCCTTATTTGGGTAAGTCTAGTTGGCTTTTCGTGATTGGTTGTCCTTAGGTTTTGATTTCGTATCCTTGAAGCATTTCATGCTGAGGTTTTGCTTTGCTGACATAGGCTACTGAGGCATTAAAGCCACCCCAGTCTAATGGGGTGTTTAATTTACTTAACACCATTAAAATAGCACCCTGCGTGGTGGCAGGATACTGTGGTAAATTTCATTACCTCTTGAGTTGTATAAACTGACCTGGGATGTGACCACCACTTGTAAGATTGTTTCTCTGGAGATGTTAATTCCAAACTCGAATGAACTGACTTAAGACTGTTTTATATACTAAGAGTTAATTGGTAAATTGGAGACCGACTTTACTCCTAGCCCAAAATTGGGGGGAAGATTTTCCTTAGGAAATTTACTAATACATTAGGGATTAATAAGAACTCGTGAACAACATGGAAATAAAAAAGAAGTTAAGTTTGTTTTCTTTTTTTTTTTTTTGAGATAGAAAGCTATAACAATGACTCAAAAACTCACATGAAATCCAGTTGATGCCTGAAGAATTCCCTTCTGAACCAAGTAGAATATTATAAGAAAAGTAAATCTGAGGGGCAAAATTCTTACCTTAACCTTATAATTAAATATGAAGGCTTTCGTTGATCTCTTTTACTATCTCAGCTGCTCTCAATAGTATGAGTAAGTGAATATTGTATAATATTACACTTGTTAAGAGTTGAACATCATTCTGTGGGGAGCGCGAATGAAGTGGGCATAACTTGTCCAGTGTTCAATGAACTTTAGCAATTCTATTTAGTGTCTTATATGTTCGCATGCTAGGTTGATGTCAGTTATGTTCTTGCAGTGCTATACATGTAATAAAGATAGTAAGTAGTGGTTATATGTGCTTTGTTTTAGGCAAAAATTCACTATTTCTTTTACTCTTGTTACAGATGCAATGCCTTAGTACAGTGTCTGAATCAAATCGTTCAAAATTGTTCATGAGACTATGATGTAGGATTGAATCAAAATCTTACTAAGTTCTCTGCACTCCATAAGGCTTATAACTGTGATGTGGGAAAAAAAAAAAACAAACCTAGTGGGACATGATATGCTTTTAATTAAATCTTGTGGGTTACTTAGTCCTGTGGTTCTTATTTGGATAATACCAAATGGATTGTATCAGTATGTCCCCAACTATGAAAAGTAGAGTTGCCTACCAAATTTCCTAGGGGTATCCTGTTTGTTTTTCCAAACTAGTGAGGGGGACTTCAAAATCTAGATCCATATATATATATATATATATATATATATATATATATATTTTTTTTTTGAGAGAGAGAGAGAGAAAGAGAGAGAGAGAGAGAGAGAGAGAGAGAGAATGTGTGGGGGAGGGGCAGAGGAAGAGAGAGAGAATCTTAAACAGGCTCCACTCTCAGCCCAGAGCCTGATGCAGGGCTCGAACCCAGGCACCTCTAGATCCATATTTTCTTAAACATAAAAATTGGAATTAAATTGGAACTGAATGAAATGTTTATTCACTTGATTATATGATGGGAGAAATGACAGGAGTAGGGAAAAGAAATGCCAGAAAGTTGAATGGCAGTGTCTACAAGTGCACGGATCATGCTTTCCTTTCCAGCCCCTCTTTTTTTTACAGTGGTTCTTGACTGTAGAATTTCATTAATTACAAAACAAAACAAGCAAAACAAAAATCCATGAGGATGGGCTGAAGTAGCCTAAAGTTTGAGGAGAAATACTCATAGCAAGTCTAAAAGCCTCTGACATTGAGAGAGGACAGAAATATTGTTCCCACATACAAGTAACCCCTTTCCTTAATCTCACAGAAGAACATTTATAGGGATGGAAGAGTCATTTGATCTATGCTGGAAAACTATCATTACTGCTTGTTTACATTTTGGTAAGAACGATGCTGGACCAGGTATCAGAAGATTGATTGGATATGGAAGTCAGCCTGTGTGCTACACCAGTCTAATTAAAATCATTGGCTCCATATGTATACATTCTGTAATGGGGAGGGAGATAACAGTCTCATTTAATTCCGGGGTTAAGCTCAATTTGACCAAAGATCACTTTTACTTGTCTTTTCCAGGTGTCTTAGTATTCTCGAAGTATTGCATTATGTATTTGTATCTTCTTTTCCTTATTTTGACTTGTATAGTGTTTGGCTAAAATTTTGGCAGCCCTTTTGAGAAATAGAGCCAAATATTCCAGACTCTAACACCTTATTTCATCACGTGGAAGACATTTTTGTTTTAAGATGAGACTTTGTTTTGCCACTCCTTCTTGAGATGCTTAGCCAGAGATAACCACATGGGTTGGGTGTTTGTGTGGTCCTTTTCCTTCCTCAATTGTGGTTTTTAGACAATTGATGCCAGAAATGTTTTGGTCTTCCTAATGTGTTCAGTGTCTTTTCCTAGTATGTACTACTAATTACATTTTTTAAAATGGAACTCATCCTGTTTTTGGATGATTATATATTTTTAAGTTTATTTATTAATTTTGAGACAAAGGGAGAGAGAGCATAGGGAGGGCAGAGAGAGTGAGAGAGAGAAATCCTAAGCAGTCTCTGTGTTGTCAGCATGGAGCCCAACGTGGGGCTCAAATCCACAAATTATGAGATCATGACCTGAGTCAAAACCAAGAGTCAGATGCTTAACCAACTGAGCCGCCCAGGCACCCCAGGTGATATTTTAGTTCACCTTGGAATCTATCCTAGGTACATGCACTGGCAGGAAGAATTCAAGGCTAAGGCTTCAATAAAAGTGAAACTACATCTTCAGGATAGAAAGGTTTTAGGTAACATAAACCTAACCATTTCAGAGAAAATTTTGAGCTTAGAATCATGTAGAGTTTTTTTTCCCCTCATGTAGTTTATTTTACTCTAAAAATGCCCTGTGGCATAGTGTTTAGGGGGATGAATTTTGAGGATCAGATCATCCTAGAATCTTTTATCTGTCACGAACAGGTGTGAATTTGGACAAATTACTTAAAATCTCTAAGCCTTGCTACAATTATGAAAACAATCATGTTCCTATAAGAATTATTTTGATAAGTATTCTCTTATAACTATTCTTATAAGAATTAAAGAGTTGAGGTACATAAAACATTTACCATTATGTCTGGCACATAGTATCTTTTAAATAAAATTACAGTAAAACCTTGGATTGCAAGTAACTTGGAGTGTTTGAAAGATGAGCAAACATTTCTAATAAATTTTAACTTGATAAATGAGTGATGTCTTGCAATAAAAGTAGTACATGATGCTGAATGTCACATGATCACAACTGAGCTAATGGTTCTTCTCTCTCTCTCACTGTGGGATTGTGGGAGATTGTCTCCCATGCTCAGATGCTTAGTCTCAGGCCTTGGTATTTGGTAGAAATCAGTGACTTTTCAGAAAGTTGGCAGGGGCCCACAACTGGCCCTTAGTGTATTTTT
This sequence comes from Panthera uncia, assembly GCF_023721935.1. Taxonomy (NCBI): domain Eukaryota; kingdom Metazoa; phylum Chordata; class Mammalia; order Carnivora; family Felidae; genus Panthera; species Panthera uncia. The sequence continues at coordinate 39,360,702 of NW_026057584.1, forward strand.
TGTAACTTCAAAGCACCTATGGGCAGTCCTTTGCTTTTCCATATAAGAAGAAGCTTAGGAATGCTTTGCTTCCTTCTAGGTCAGGCTGCCTGCAGATGTAGGCCCTTTCCTCTGCTGCCTTATTGCCAGTTACATTGAATACAATATATGACAAGAGTTCATTAATATTGTACTGTAGTCAATATCCATGAGAGCATACATAATGGCCCCCACGCAGAAAAAGATTCCACTGAGCCAATAGATCGCAGTGATTCCATTAGTGATAGTGCAAGTCATCCTACAAAATAACCCTCCACTCTCTTGTCTCCCTCACACTAGCCACGAAGGTTTTTGAAGGTAAGTGTCGGTTAATTTGTTTATTTTTCTTTATATTTTGTATTATATTACAGTATTGTAATCACTTTTACATGAATATTTTTGTGTTGTGGAGCAAATCATCTGAGTTTCCATTATTTCTTATGGGGGAAATTTGCTTTGATATACAAGTGCTTTGGATTATAAGTATGTTTCTAGAATGAGTTATGCTCACAAACCAAGGTTTTACCGTACATGATTTTAACGATGAGACAATTTGGAATAACCCAATAACCCAATAGTGTTCAACCTTCAGCAAACTCTGCTCATCATATAGTACTAAGAAATGAAGTTGGGCGCCTGAGCCTCAGTTGGTTAAGTGACTGACTCTTGACTTTGGCTCAGGTCATGATCTCACAGTTCCTGAGATGTAGGTCCATGTCAGGCTCTGCACTGACAGTGTGGTATGGAGCCTGCCTGGGATTCTCTCTCTCCCTCTCTCTCTCTCCCCCTCTTCCCTATTCATGCCCCCCCACACACACTCTCTCTCAAAGTAAATAAATAAACATTAAAAAAAGGAAGTAAAGTCATAGCACATTCAGATTTTGTTCACTTGTGAAAATGAATAATGACTTTGTTTTCATTTTCTGTTGTTGGTATAAATACCAGCAATATTTACATTTTTCACATGAAATTTCAGTTGATTTGTTATAGGCCTAATTATTAGCTATTTTATTTAGGAGAAACTTAAATGTAGAATTATATCACATTCAAGCCACTATCTCTACTAAATTTATTTTTTATATGTTATTGTACAAAAATGAGTAAAATTTACTAACAGTTGGATTTCATAATGTGTTTCTATCTGAGCCTCGTGATATACCATCACCAAGAAAGAACATGCATAAGAGAGTTATAGGTTAGGATTTTAGTGTTGTGAACTATAAATAAATCCTAACTGTTTGATGAAATTAAAACCCAGATCTTCCACTACTATTAATGAAAGAAGCCTCTCCTGGTGAAATTATCTCTAAGCACAGGCTCATTTTCTCTTGTGGTTTCTCTTGGTTTTCTATTACTGCCACAGTCCTGACTTCATGGTGTTGGAAGTTTGTGGTTCCCCCTTCAAAACTCTAGCTGTATGTAACAGACCTACCCTTGCTTCTTCATTTGGTAGCTGAGAGGAGATTGGGACATTCACATAAACTCCTGGAAACATCATCATACTTAAGCTTAGGTATTAGGATTAAAAAAATGGGAAGGAAACAGAGTGTCATGAATTTAGTTGATCAGGTTTAAAAATTATGTGAATTTTTATTTTCTGTAATTATTTTTTTAAGTTTATGTATTTTGAGAGAGAGAGAGAGAGAGCAAGTGAGGGAGGGGCAGAGAGAGAGAGAGAATCCCAAGCAGGCTTTGCACCATCAGCACAAAAACCAATGGGGGGCTCGAACCCAAGAACCATGAGATCACGACCTGAGCCAAAGTTGGACACTTAACTGACTGCCACCCAGGCACCCCCAAAATCATGTGAATTTTTAGAGCTCTTCAACTCGGATGAAATGTTTGGGAGAGGTCCTATCTACAAGGTTGCAAATTCCCTATTTATCAACTGCCAGTAGGAAACACTTTGAGATGAGTGCTGTGGTGTGTGGCCCAGATTCCCCTTCAGGATCAAGGCACTCATTCAAGCAACTGCTGAGAGAGTTTGCTGCTTAAGGCTCAAAATTGAGTCCTTTTCTGGGATTTGTCCTTGGGTGAAGGAAGAGTATTTACCTTGATTTCACTCCTGTTCTGGTAGCAATCTGTATCTTATGACTGATTGATGTGTGGTACAAATGCTCAGCCCTCTTGACTTAATTGGGACAACTCTGAAATACCTTTTTTATTCTGGAGGTCTCTGAGATATTGTCTGAGGTCCTTGTTTATAAATTCATCACAGTTTAACCTATTCCTCTGCACAATACTTCTTCTCTCACCACCCACAGTTGTTTCCAAGAGCATCAGCAATTAACCTTCTGTATGTAAATATCAGAGTCTCAGAGATTATTTTCCAGATGTGGGGTTGGTGGGGGTTGGGTGATACAAGAAATGGAGGAGTCCTAGGAAGCAGATTCTAGGATGGGACTTTAGAGTTGGTTCATCATCCCCATTGGTAGATGGAGCATTGATGGAACCTGGCTTCTAAAACATTAATTTTTTTAAATGTTAATTTATCTTTGAGGGAGAGAGAGAGAGAGAGAGGGAGAGAGAGAATGAGCAGGGGAGGGGCAGAGAGAGAGGGAGACACAGAATCCAAAGCAGGCTCCAGGCTAAGCTGTCAGCACAGAGCCCGATGTGGGGCTCCAGCTCATGAACTGTGAAATCATGACCTGAGCCAAAGTCAGAGGCTTAACCAACTGAGCCATCCAGGTGCCCCTCAAAAATAAATAAACATTAAAAAAAATTTTTTTAATTACAAATAAACACAGTTGGTAATATTAAAAGGAATTCTGTGCCAGAGGTATACTAACAACAATCCAAAACTCAGTTCAACTTCTGGCTAAATTTACTCAACCTCCCATACTAAAGGTCTAGCAGAAAGAAAGGCATGCCCATTTCCCAACATAAAAGTCACTTACCTCCATCTTTCAACAAAAAAAAATTACACAAAGAAGATATGTTGCCTTACGTATCACACGTGAAAAAGAAGTTTATTCTTCTGTAAGGGTTTGTTCTACAAGTTTATTTTTCTACAACTGAAACTAGAGGAGATGATTTCCAAGAAGTCATATTTTCATATGCCAACCATAACAATTACCCTTGCTGGTTCTCAAGCACAGATTCTGCTAGTTAGAGGCACCTATTGTTCTTGGTTTCCATTATGGATACCTTCGTGGGAAGCTCATAATAGTGGCAATTCTTATAGGGTCCTGGTGTTTTTTATCTTATCAAGTAGCTGACAGTGAGCTCCACCACACTTTGGTATCTGGGTAACTCACCATTGGTATCATAGTAGTTCATGTCATGGTAGCTCATGGTAGCTACCGAAGCCCCTGTTGATTTCCTTAGGAGAATTGATACATTACAGCTTGGTAAATAAAATTGTTCTAAGGATCCAGGCATTGAAGTGAAGAGCAGGGCTTTTTGATATCTATGTTAAACTTTTACTCACTCAGAACTATTTTTCTCTTAAGCTCAGTAAGTGTGTCTAATGAAAGCGTCAATGGTATTGAGCTATGGTATCCAATATGATAGCATTAACCACATATGGCAATTTAAATTTAGATAAATTAAATTAAGTTAAATTAAAAATTCAGTTGCACAGTTGCACTGGCATTTCACATGTTCGATAGCCACATGTATCTGATCGTTACCATATTTGACAGTGCAGATATAGAACATTTCTATCATCACAGAGAGTGCTATGGGATAGCACTGTTATAGAGCTTGTGACCTCTGTAGTAGGTGTTGGGGAGCAAGAATTCCTGTCCCCTTCAATGGTCCTTCTAGCTGGACTAAGAATCAAATTGACATGAGACAGATTAATAGGAGAAAATAAAATTTAATAGGGAATCCATATAGATATGGGATGAAGCACTCATTCATTTATGTGTTACAGAATATTACCAACAATTTTTTCTTGTTTCACATAATATTTAGCTTTTTTTCTTCCAGTTTAAAATACAGACATGCATTTAACTATTTCTAATAACAAGATGTGAAAAGGGCTCAGTCTCTGCAGATCTAAGATGCATACTGTACGAAAATATAGATAACATATGATTGCCTGTGATAATAAGGCTATTCCTCACTCTCAGAGGAATCATGGAATCCTTTTGTTAGTTGAAACTTTGTGTTCTGATTTTCTTAACTACCGCTGACAATCTGAGGTTTTTTTTTAAAGCTCTTTTAAAATGTTGCAGCATTCTTTAGAAGCAAGATGGATTTTTCTTCTTCTAATAACCATCATAATTTTTAAAAAGTACCTTTTATGATTAACTTGTTACCTATCATGTGCCTGGCAAACTGAACTTTCAATGACCTTCTTGCCCTTATTATTGCAGCTGTCAGCATACGATTTTATACAGAAAATATAAAGGAAAGAGAATTTGAACCAAAGATTTTTATTGAGGCACACACAGCTTCAGCAGCTCCTGTTAAAATGGTTTCATCAAATACCAAAACTGACAAAGGCCCATGGGGTCTATTTTCTAATTCATTCTCGGAGAAAATTTACACTAGTGAATCTCTATGGCAGTTGAGGTTGGCTAAGATTTAGATGACCCATTTCCCTTATCTAATGAATTCAGGCCTTGCAAACTTTGCAAAAGCTTTAAACTGACAAAATATCAAGAGAGTTGATGTAAAATTGAAAGACAGTTGGCATGGACTCAGAGCCTCTTGAGTTTAGCTCAGGAAGCTGCAAACTTTCACAGCTGCAAGACTGTCAAAATGAAGATTCTAGCATAAAGATAGTCAAAATATTGCTATTAGATGGAGAACTTTATGCCTAAAGACTTTACTCTACAGCAAAGATTCTTCATTTTAAATAAAGAGTGAACATGACATTGTTGCATTTCTCTTCATTTTGCTAAGATAGAATAAGTGAGAGTGTTTCTATCACCATGAACTTAGGTTTAAACAAGTCTAATTAAAATTAAATTTGAAGATTTTTTTTTAATCCAAGTGATTGAATCTCATTCTAGGAAATAAAACTGTTCTGATGTGGCTTACTTTTTCAAGTTGTCTCTTAAGTTGCTGGGTCTTGACGAGTCATGAGGATAATTTAACATCCTGTTTTATTATGTGGTGCGAAACTCGTCAGGATGTTTCTAGATGAGAGCACCCATGACAAATTATTAGGTGGAGAAACAAAGCTTGCTAGGTGTGGTGTTTTCAGGCAATAAACTATATCATCAACGATAATTTTTATACATCTGTTTTAAGGAAAGCAAAGCTCACACTGAATGGCTTTTATGGCACAAGTGAGGTTTTACTGTTGGGAAGATACTTCAACATTACAAATACAGTTTGCTGAACAGTAAAATATAAGGGTTACTGTTTGTATGAGAACTTAAGATTTTGGCTACAATTTCAAAGGGTTCATAGAGCCTAGCACAAAACCCTTTTTAAACAATTTAAGCTGTAGAATGGACTGGCTATTTGTATTTGGGAAATGCCTTTCAACTCATGCCACCAGTGAAACCTCACTGAATAGAATGGAGTGCGTAAGAGATAATATGAATGAAAAACTGAGGAAGTGAAGGGGTGGGGGAGTCATTTAAGTGGTTTAAAATGCAGCAAATGTATGTGTTGCACTTGAAAACATCTGTTTTCTTCTAGGAGTCGTGAGTTTTGTGTGGCTATTGGCATCTAAAGGACAAAACTCTTTTCAATCCTGCTATATGTAATGAGAATGTTAAACTATGTTTTGTTCGTATTTAATTCATATGCTACTTGTCAACTCTTTGTCAGCACCTTCATTTAAAAAATTTTTTTTTAAATATTTATTTTTGAGAGAGAGATAGACAGAGAGACAGAGAAACAGAGTATGAGCATGGGAGGGGCAGAGAGAGGGAGACAGACACAGAATCCGAAGCAGGCTCTAGGTTCTGAGCTGTCAGCACAGAGCCTGATGTGGGGCTCGAACTCAGGAACTGTGAGATCACGACCTGAGTTGACTCAGAGGCTTAACTGACTGAGCCACCCAGGCACCCCAGCCCCTTCATTTTGAAAATGATTTCACTTTTTGTAATTTTATGGCTTTTGGGGGGGCTCTAATTTGAAAAGATTTGTTTATTTATTTACTTATTTATGCAACTTACCATCCATTTCTCCTTCTCTTCTTAAACACTTCCCAATTTCCCTTGGAGAAATTACCTCTCCCACCTTGTAAACAGCCTTGGTCAAAAGACTCTTGACTTTTCTAGGCAGGTAACCAAGATAGGCTAATGACAATCTCCCCAGACTTAATGTAGATGGGAGGAAGACCAGTGGCCATGGATTCATCCCAGTGGTCGTGCCCGGGCAAAACAGCTCACTCACTCTTGCTACCCAGATTAGAGTTCTTCTGGCCCTTGTCCTGGTCAGTTTGATTTATTCTTTGAGCTCCCTTAGGTTCTTCCTAAGTTACCTTTCTGCTCAAGGTAGGCAGAATCCATTTCCGTTGCTTACCAACAAAGACCTATCACTGAATCACAGTCAGGGTCATTCCTCTCTTGATTTAATTTCAGCTACGTTTCTAAATTACATCTTTGCCAACTTTACTCTTTATTTGGGTTTTCCTGCCTCTCACAGGGGAAGAACACCACTAATCAAATAAACACAATTATTTTTACTGGTTGCCAAATGAAGTCAGTCTTTAAAACCTGAATCTTGCCATTTTCAATCACTTCTCTGTAACCTTACCACCTGTAACAAATACAAGCTGCCTACTTAAGATGTGTTTTAGTCATCCCTTTGCACATCACATAAATATTTTTTTAATTAAAAAAATTATATTTGAGAGAGAGAGAGAGCAAGTGCACTGGGAAGGGGGTGGGGGGGGGAGAGAGAGAGAGAGAGAGAGAGAGAGAGAGAGAGAGAGAGAGATGGAGGCAGAATCTGAAGCAGGCTCCAGGCTCTGAGCTGTCAGCACAGAGCCTGATGAGGGGCTTGAACCTACAAACCATGAGATCATGACCTGAGCCAAAGTCAGACACTTAACTGACTGAGCCACCAGGTGCCCCTCATGTAAATATTTTTAAAAAGACAGTTTCATTCTTCATTGTTGAGATAATTTGCTCACAGTTTAGAGATGCTTTTATAGGAATCAGCTTTCCAAAATTAGGAAATCTATTTCTTGTGTTTCAGAAGAAAAACACAATAAAATAGATAAGCTTGCCTGATGAATTCTTATTCTCGGAAACAACTGCGATCTCTCCTTACTGATTTCTTCTTGGGAAACATGTCTCTGCAGAAAACATGACGTTTTATTTTATTTATTATGAAGATGATGTTCGAAATCCAGGAACAAAGAAAAAAAGTACAATTGTATATCTCCTACAACTTTTACAGCATAGTGCAAGGGCTTGAACTCTATCATAGTGGAAGAAAAATGAATATTATTTAGATGAAGGTTAAAAGGTAGAAATGCTATTCTGAGTGAAATGTCTACAGTAATTGAAATTTTGAGCCATAGGGGCAAGTTGGTGATTCACCAGGTACTCTCCAGAAATCTTTTTTGCAGACTTTAAAATACAAATGCCCTTAGATTGTCAAACTTACATTTTTTTTTTCCCAAAGGAAAGAAAACCCTTCTAGAATTTTAAATGGGATTATAAAGGGGAGATTTTTGGCTAAAAGGAGATCAAATATTTTCTTTTATCAAAAGTTTGGTTCATTATTGCAAGTGAAAAGATCACAGAATAGCTGTTTAAGATGACAAAGGGACTGTGATAACTTTAGTTAATGATAGTGCACGGGCCGATTCTGTCTTCCCCCTTTGTACTTGCTTTATGAGCCATCTCAGCATTGGTCTTCTTTTGTACTCTTCTTTTTTTGGTGATTATAGAACTCGATTATTACGGGTTGAAAATTGTGGAGGTTTTCCCCACATCACATCTAACTTTGTGAGGTGAGATTATGTACTGGTTTTTTTTTTTTTTTTTTAAAGGCAAATGAAACTATATGATTTGTAATACTCATCTGTGAAGTAACTTTTTTTGACCTTAGAGAATGCTGGATGAACAGGGATGAGGGGTAGCTGAAGAAAAATGTCTAGGATGAGTGTATTGGTTGCCTGGGGCCATGATAACAAAGGACCACAAACTGAATGGCTTAAGCAACAGAAATGGTTGTCTTCTAGTTCTTGAGGCTACAAGTCTGAAATCCAGGTATTCACGAGACCGGTTGCTTCTGAGGGCTGTGCGGGAAGGATCTGTTCCAGCCTCTCTCCTTGGCTTATAGACGGCCATCTTCACCCTGTATCTTCACATGGCATTCTCTCAGGTTGCATGCATGTCTCTGAATTTCCCCTTTTCATAAAGACAAACCATATTGGGTCAGGGCCCACTCTAATGACCTCAATTTAATCTGACTACTTATCTCCAATAAGGTCACGTGCTGAGATACTGGGGGTTAGGACTTCAGTATATGAATTTTGGAGGAAATCTATTCAACCTTCAAGAGGCAAAGGGATGCTTAAAGTGAAAAATACAGCAAGTTTTGTACAGGGCAGGAAAGAAGAAAAGTTCTTTTCTACCTGTGATTTGTGTGTGTGTGTGAATCTAGGCAATAAGGGGCTTGGTGCTGAATGTTTTTCTTGTGGCCCTTGACTTAGCTCATATTAAAAAATTAGAAATGCTTTCTGTCTCTCTTGATTTATATCCTATGAAAGTTTTTCACTATTTTTGTACTAATTTGCCAATAATCATAGAATGGAAATAGATCACGTTAAATTCTTTTGTGTTAATGCAAGTCTTCAGCAAGAAGCAATTATCACCCTGGCAGTCATGCAAGGTATTGTATATTTAAATAGTCTGTACCTATAGAAAACTTTCTTCCATTGATCTTGGTCCTTTTTGTCCATCTCATTCCACAAGTAGCCTTTTTCGGCTGGTTTAGTCAAGCGTTCTGGCTTGGGTTTGTTCTTCCTTGTAATTGTCTTGAGAATGATCAAAACGTGGTTTCCTTAGTGATGAAAGCAGAAAATCTGTGTGGAGCTGCTGCTTGTATATTTTTGTCCGTGGGGCAATTAGAGAATAGTAGCTCTGATGAAAACCCAAGGAAAGGTGGATTCACTGTGACAGCTGCTGAGAAGGACAATACAGAGAATGTCCTTCTTACGTGCTGCACAGCTGATAGTTCCTAGATGATCTGCTCCAGGGGCCTTCTTTGGGTTTCATTTCAGTGATACCTGTGACTCGCTGAAGCTCTAACCAACATCTTTTTTGACTAGGTTGTTGGTTTAATCTGTAGTCAATAAGTTATTTGTACAGCGAGTAACACTTTTAATTTTTATTTATTTATTTGTTTGTTTATCAGGTTTGTTTATTTATTTATTTATTTTTGAGAGAGAGAGAGAGAGAGAGAGAGAGAGAGCACACATGCAAGTGGAGAAGGGGCAGAGAGAGAGAGGGGGAGAGAGAGAATTCCCAAGTAGGCTCTGCACTGTCAGTGCAGCCCGCGTGGGGCTGGAACTCACAAACTGTGAGATCAAGACCTGAGCTGAAATCAGGAGTGGGTCGCTTAACCAAATGAGCCACTCAGGTGCCCCCGAATAACCCTTTTAAAAAGTTACTAAATGAGGGCGCCTGGGTGGCTCAGTCTGTTAAGCGTCTGACCTTGGCCCAGGTCATGATCTCGTGGTTTGCGAGTTGGGGCCCCGTGTTGCACTCTGTGCTGGCAGCTCAAAGCCTGGAGCCTGCTTCGGATTCTGTGTCTCCCTCTGTCACTGCTCCTGCCCCGCTTACACACACTCTCTCTCTCTCAAAAATAAGAATAAACATTAAAAAAAAAATTTTAATTACTAAATGAGACTCATCCATTTTTAAGATCTTTTAAATATAAACCATCATTTATGGAGTATTTGTTGCATACTGGGTGTTGTGCTAATGACGAAGAAAACACTGAATCTGCCTCTCAAAAAGCTCATTCAATAGGTAAGAGAAATTCAAACAGAAAATGATAGTAAAATGTGATAAAGACTGTAAGAGGGGCGTGAACTGGAATCCAAACAAGCAGACTCCTCAGTAATGTCTTGAATAATGAGTTGGAGTTTATCAGCTCTTGTTTGGTATGGGGAAGGATTTCAAGTGGTCAGAACAGCGTAGGCAAAAGCCCACAAACATGAAGACAAGTGCTGGAGGAGAAAGAAAGACAGCGAGGCTGGAAGTTGGAGAACACCATAGCAAGTAGCAGGTGGGTAAGGACCAGGTCATAAAGAGCTCCCTGTGCATTAAGATTTAGAGACAGAAGACATGGATCACTGCTTAGACTCACCTTGGGGTAAGTCATTAAAAAAACATCTGCTCTTAGCTTTCCAAACATGTCACGCTGGATCCTGGCGTCACGTGGACCAGGACAATGGCCTTCTCAGCGGTACTTGTTTGTACTGATAACTGCTAACCTGGTGGCTGCCTCTCAATACCTGGAGGAATCTCAGAACCGTGTGTCTCAGCCTATGGGAAGGGTGGTACCCGAAAAGATGGCGATTAAAATTCTTTTTTTATGGCAGTCTGTGATACTGTAATTCATAATAAGAAATATATAGTTGGTCTTTGTGCCAGTTTCTGGCAAAGAATTCCTAAAACGCTTGAAATCTTCTAGGAATAAGCGCAACGAGAGCATCTTTGTTATGATATTCGATCTTTTGTCTGAAACAGCTCCAGACCCATAAGGTGAAAGGAGTATCTGGTTAGTCATAATAACCCCCTTCCAACCACACCTAAGTTTATGTCAATGAGACGACTTTTGTAAAGCATCTAAGGATGGGAACTGGTTGCTTAGGGAAACGAACCAAGTGATGAGGGTGGGAGACTTTACTCCCACACTTTGACGTCTGTGTAGGGAGAGGGGCTAGAAGCTGAATTAATCACCAATGGCCAATAATTTAATCAATCGTGCCTACATCATGAAGCTTCCATAAAATCCCTAAAGGACAGGGTTCAGAGAACGTCTGGGAGGGTGAACCGTTGGTGGAGCTAGGCGGGCAGGTCATCCAAAGAGAGCATGGAAGCTCCACAGCATGCCCTTCCCTTGCCCTGTGCATCTGTTCCTGGGCAGTTCCTGAGTTAACAGAGTTAACAAAGTTAACAAAGTTAAGTTAAACAAAGCCTTTTATGATAAACTTGTGATCTAGTAAGTAAACTGTCTTCCTGAGTTCTGTGAGCTGCTTTAGGAAACTAATAGAACCTGGGGTTGGGTGGGGTGACGGGGTCATGAGAACCTCTGATTTTTAGTCTGTTGGTCAGAAGTCCAGGTATCAGCCTGGACTTGTGATTGGCATCTGAACTGGGGGAGCAGTCTTGTGGGCCTGATCCCTTAACCTGTGGGATCTGGCACCCTGTCTGGATGGATAGCGTCAGAACTGAGTTAAATCGTGAGAACACACAGCTGGTGTCAGAGAATCGCCTGATATGTGGAAAACCCACACACCTTGTGTCAGAGGTGAAGTAGTGTTGTGGTAGAGAAGTGCAGGCAGAGGAGCCACAGGAGAGTGTGTTTTTATTTACAAGTTCTCAGAGTCTGGGCGACTGGGTGGCTCAGTCGGCTGAGCTTCCAACTCTTGATTTTGGCTCAGGTCATGATTATGGGAGTGAGTCCCTTTCTCCTTCTTTTCTTTGGTCCTCTCCCCTGCTTGTTCTCTCTTTCTCTCTCCCTCTCCCTCCCACCCCCCAATAATAATTTCAAAAAAGGTCTCAGAGTCAGAAGTTGTAAATTACAAAACATAGAGAAAGAAGATCTCTAGCCCATGTAAGTGTCTCATGTTCCCTAGAAGTTCAAAACACAAGCAGTAGTGTGTGCTTGAGCTGGCTCACAATAGTCGATTTTTTAATTCTCAGGTATTTTGTTAGTTGGTTGTTAACACAGCCATTGTGAAATATTAAATTATATCAATTTACACTGAAATATACTATATTAAAAACAAAGTAATAAATGACTCCAAACTGATTTCTTCCTGTTTATATCACTATATTTTACTATTACCTGTACTCCCGATATATCTATTATATGTGTATGGTATGATGGAACTACTATAAAATGGTGTTTAACTTCGCATTTCTTTTCAAGATGGTTTTCAGTGACATTGCATACATAGCCTGGAATTGGCCATAACGCAATATTGACAGTATGGGAATCAGCAAATAAAAAATTGGGAATTTTATTTAATTGTTTCCTTTCCTTCTCTCTTCCTTCCTTTCCTTCCTTCTTTCCTTCCCTGCCTACCCTCCTCTTTCTTTGTGTAAACATTTAGTAGCATACCAATGAGCAAAGGAAAAATAAGAATGACAAAGAAAAGGTAATTGCAAACTGAAATTGAGAGCGTCAGAAACAGGAAGGGGATAGGTTCAAGGAAACGGTTGAGGAGCGTGGTTTAGCACCAAGGTTATGCATATCTCTACTAGATGGTACCACGTGGTTTTTGCTAATCCAGGTAGGACAGCTAAGCAGGACCAATTGACATTCACCTGCCTTCAAAGAATTTCAGAGTCCACAATTGCTGTGGATGAAGTTAGAAACAAAATTGCTAAGCAGATCACCGATGATTAATACAGGGTGAAGGAGCCAATGTGTGTGTGGGCTGAGACTACCTACGGTCTCATGCTCTAAGGCTTATCATTCCATCATTCCTTGCATCTTGCTGCCTCCTCAGCAACCTTTCTAGTTTCACCTTCCTGCTCTGTGTCTATTTTATTGCTGGTGCTTTACTCTAGTTGTTGCATGTTCTTAGAACTTTCCTTTCCTATTCTGATGTTCTCTTTTTTTGCGATACTATTTTACTCTTCTGTAAGTTTCCTTCTTACCCTTTTTTTCCCTATGTTTTTCTATGACCCTTTCCATGCACAAACTTCTTGGATCTCCTCTATATTGTCACTCCATCTGTTTTCACCATCTGCTGTCTTTAAGTACTTTGAATCCCTGCTCAAAGTAGCAGTTACTCTGTTGCCATGTACTCTTCATCAAGTTAACTTCTTGGAGCCTCAGTTTTCTCTTTTGTAAAATGGGAGGGTTTCACCTCCCTTGCAGAGCTTTTTGTGACATTGAAATTATGTAATGTATCTAAAGCACCTAAAAATCCTCCACCCCTAAAGTGATCAATAAATGATTGCTCCTGTTTTACCAACATTAATCCAGACTCAACCTGTTACTTGTTAGCACCCAAGGAAGCCTTTACCAGTGGTTACAAATTCAAAGGCCTATGTGGTCTAGGCAGGACATAAATGAATCAAGTGGGTTGGTTGGGAAGTGCCAGAGATGGTGGTAAATTGAAACCTGTCCAAAAGAATCAGCCCCTGCTCACCCCTGGCCAATTAATATCATGTGGAAAGGGAAGCTCAGAGCTGCCTGTTCTTTTTAGTTTTCAGGAAACGGTGAAAATGGACATTTTTATAAATAATTTCTTGATGTAAAAATCCTGTTGCTCCGTATTGGAAAATAGCACTTCAAAGAAAACAGGCCTTTTAGCTGTATTTGGCCCGCTGTCCACCAGGTTGAAACCTCTGCGGGACGTATTTATTGAGCTGCGTTTGAGCCGTTGGTTCCTTATTTATCAGCAGGAAATCCTGTGTTTCACACATGACGTAGCTGACTTTCTAGTAAGAGTGTATTTGGCAGAAAATCCTTTTTTGGACTCAAAATCCATGGCGTTTCTTTCACTCAAAGTGTAATCTAATCACAGCCAGGCATTTGACATGCTGGCAGCTTTTTTAACCTCTTAGAAGAATCTTTTATTCCTTATCAATTGTTCCATCTGGATTATATTAGACTGTAGATTGTTTTGAAAACGAGCTTTCTTTAGTTAAAAAAAAGTTGAGAAAGCTTAGGATAGATAGTAGGATGGGAAGTTTTGCAGACCAAGAATTTGACTGGACTCCATACACCAATGAGCTAATACTTCTATCTTTGACCATAAGATATTGGGCAAGTCACTTAACTTACATGAGTATTAGTTTCCTTATTTGCAAAATAAAGGAGCTAAGTAAGATTATCTTTACATTTCCTTCCAGAGGCATTGTTCTGTAAACCTATCTACTTAATTTTGGAGAAACTGGTAACTGGTTTGTTTAAACCACCCCTGACTTTTGAAATGTGATATTTATTAGAGCATAGCTAATGTCTTCATGTAAATTCAATTTAATTAGCTCTCTTAAGTTTTTATTTCATTGAAGATCTAATATAAGGAAGGTGATGGGTTGATTATTTGAGGGATCATAAAATAAGGAGCAGGTTTCCTTCAGAGAGCTTGAAGTTTAGTGAAGAAAGAAATTATGGGTGGTGGTGGAGACTAAGGCAAATAACTCTAAGACAGAACACAGAATTAGAGGGATGATGACATAGACGAAGTCCTCTTTTACCTCAAAGTAGGGAAAGGCTAAGACTGACTCACAATAAAAGACAAGATTGGTAAATTTGACTACATAAAGCACTTCCTGGTGTGGCCAAAAAAGTACCATAAACAAAAGCCAAAGATAATTGACAAACTGGAGAAAATATTCAGATGTACCATAAATAAAGGGCTAATATTCCTAATGTAGAGAGAATTGAGGGACAAAGGACCAAAAGCCTGCTAGAAAAAGGAAAACATACATGAGCACACAATTCATACACACACAAAAATACCAAGATACAAAAATGGTCCTCCTTGAGGGCATTCTGCCAAGTGGGGTAGTTTAGGCAGAAAAAGACAAATACTGTATGATTTCACTTATATGGGGGATCTGAAAAAAACAAACATGAAAACAGAGGGTAGAATGTTGGTTACCAGAGGCTGGGGGGGGGGGTGTGTGTGTGGAGGAATTGACAATACCTTGTTTGAGGATACAGTCTTGGATCTAGGAGATAAATAAGTCCTAGAGATGCAACGCAGAGCATAGTAATTATAGACAACAGTACTATATTATAAACCTCAAAATTGCTAGAAGACCAGATCTTAATTGTTCCCACCACAAACAAGAAATGACAATTATGTGATGTAGATAGAGGGGTTAGCTGACAGTACAATGGTAATCATATTGCAATATCTAAATGTATCAAATCAACACATTGTACACTTATACAACATTATATATTCATTATGTGTCAATAAAAATAAATTAAAAATTAAAATAACAAAACATGGTCCTAACTGGTATGAAAAAAGTTTGAACTCATTTATAACTAGAAAAATGGCCATCAAAACAACATGGAGATGCCATGTCTAATCTAGAAAATTGGCAAACAAGAATTCTCATACATTGTTGCTGGGAATGCAAACTGGTGCAATCCTTTTGAAGGGAAATTTGGCAATTCATATGCATTTACCTTTTGACCAGCAGTTTTACTTTTAGGAATCTAACTAAAGATATACTTCCAACAATAAGAAAATACATATATGCTATTCATTGTAGCATTGTTTATAATTGTAGAATGCTGTGAACAATCCAAATGCCTACATATAGGGGAGTTGTTGAATAAACTATGGTATATCCATATTATGGAGTACTGTGAAACTATAATGAAGAAAGAGAAAAATCTCTATAAATGGATATGGGGTGATTTCTGGTGTATACTATCAAGTGTGGAAAGCAAAGTGCTGAAGAGTACCTACCATATTCTACCCTTCATGTAAGTACAAGGGGAGGATATAAGAAGATACACATGTTTCTACTCATTTGTGCAAATGAAATAGAGAAAGGATAAAACAAACCCAGTAAGATTGGCTTTCAGTGGAGAGAGAGTGGGAAAGGAATGCAAAGAAGGGAAGAATGGGGAGTGAGTAGTGAGGATTGAGGGGGAAAGTGACACTTTTTGGTACAGTCCTAACTCTTACTTACAGAATAAATACAATGAAAAAATGTCTAAGAAATTAGAGAAGTAGAATAATCACCATTGGATAAACACTGCATTAATAATTTGTTACAGGCAAGATGTATCAATGGATGTTAAAATTCATGGGCAGAAGTATGATGAGAAACAGAACGTTTGTTTAATCTTAAACTCTCTCAAGGCATTTATTAATTATAAGCGGGAAATAGTAACTGTACAGTGAAGAAATCTGGCAGACAACACTTTAACCAAATATCCATGTTAACATTACCCAAAATAAGACATATTGGCACCAAGTGCCCTCTGCGATGATGCACTGAGAAGGGTCAAACCCCACTTCTGTGATATTCTTGTTAGGAATGCATAACCTCAGTTGAATCACAAGAAAATATCTGACAAATCCAAACTGAGAGACAGTCTACAAAAGAACTTTCTAGTACTTTTCAAAACTATAAAGGTCATGAAAAACAAAGAAAGATTGAGGAGATGTCATAGATCGAAAGGGTTTAGGAAAGTGTGGCAACAGAACCCCATGTGGAACTCTGTATTGCATTGGACTCCCCCCCACACCTTTGAGAACTATTGGTGAAATTTGAATGAGGTCTGTTGTTTAATTAATAGTATTGTACCAATGTTACTTTCCTGCTTATATAAGGTGTTAACAGCAGGGAAGGCTGAGTGAAGGATATGTGAGAACTCTCTGTACTATTTCTGCAACTTTTCTGTAAGTCTAAAATTATTCCAAGATAGAAAGTTAAACAAAAGAAGAGCCATAAAGGCAGTGCAGAAGAAAATGCTTCAAAGGGTTCCACAGAGGGCAGAGCCCATTCAGAAAGACTTCATGACGGAGGTGGCATATTACTGGTGGCATATTAGTGTGCTAGAACTTCCATAACGGAATGCCACAGGCCAGGTGGCTTCCACAACAGAAGTTTATTGCTCCTGGTTCTAGGGGCTGGAAGTCCAAGATCAAAGTGCTGGCAGGGTTGGTTTCTCCCCAGGCCTCTTTCTTTGCCAGCCTTCTCACTGCACTGTCACGTGGCCCTTTCTTTGTGCTTTCTTTCTGATGTCTCTTTCTCCTATATTATGATTACACTTTATGACCTCATTTAACCATAATTACTTCTTTAAAGGCTGTATCTGCAAATATAGCCACACTGGAAGTTACGGTTTCAAAATATGAATTGTGGAGGAACATAATTTAGTCCAATCATGAAGCCTCTTGAATATAGCAGATCTTAGCAGGACTGGGAGAAACGTGTGTCAGTGATTTACAGAATAGTAAGTAAACTGGTGAATTAGTTAGGGTTTCCCCAGAGAAACAGAACCAACAAGATATGTATAGATAGATAGAAAGAGATTCATTATGAGAGGTTAGCTCACATGATTATGGAAGCTGAACAATATGTAAGCTAGAGGGCCAGGAAAGCTGGTGGTGTGGTTCCAGTCCAAACTGGAAGGCCTGAGGACCACAGGAGAAAATAATGTACATTGTAGTCTGAGTCTGAAGGGCTGAGAACCTGGGAATTGATAGTATAAGTCCACATCCAAGGCCAAAGGCCTGAGAGCCAGGAGTACCAATGTCTGAGGGCAGGAGAAGACAGAGTCTCAGTTTAAGGAGAAGGAGTATATTGGCCCTTTTACTGCCTTTTTGCTTTATTTGGCCCCTAAGCAGATTGGATGATGCTCACTCTCACTGGTGAAGGCAATCGTTACGCAGTGTTCTAGTTCAAATGCTTATCTCTTCTGCAAACATCCTTATAGACACACCCAGAAATAATGTTTTACCAGTTATGTGGACGTCCCTTGGTCCAGTGAAGCCGATGCATAATATAACCCTCATAAATCCTACCCTTGTCAACCTGGAACCCATACACATATCCTTGCTTAATCTCTAACAATAACAAGATCATAATTCTGCCTTACATGATACAACTATCCTGCATACAACTGAAAATACACTACTGCTTCCCCAGAAGAGGAGATAAAGTCCTTGAGTGATGTTTACTCTTCTCCTGATATCCCATAACTTAAATACTATGATGTGAAATAATAATACTTAAGTACTGTTAGCCAGTACATCTTATATTACATGATAAGGGAATAAAAGAGGAAAGAAAACAAAGGTATTAGCTTAATGTAAATATACACATCAGTATATTTATAACAAAATAAGGAGGAACTACTCATGACAATTATGGTCCTTGTATCTGTAACTGGTCATGTGGTTGTAGCTGGTATTTATAACTACTTCTTTTACTACCCATTTTATATTCCTTTTGCCTTCAGCAAGACTCTGAGCTGGTTGTGGTTTTTTGTTTTTTGTTTTTTTTTAGCAGGTGGCAGGGTAACCCAAACTTTCATTCTTAAAGGGTCTGAGCCATTAATAGTCCTACCTGGACTGGGTTGTTATATTTTCCATTGGCCTTAACCACAGGGCATGGTGATACTAAGAGACACCCTAGTGAAGTCCACACACACTCTTCCTTACCTCCATTGAGGAATAGTAGTCCAATTTCTCCTTGGTAGTCAGAATCAATCACCCCAGCCAACATCATAACTCCTTTCTTTGTCTACAGATTGAGAGGCATGAGGATCCCAAAGTGGCTAGGTGTAAATATTGTCTTCTAGTTCAATGGAATCATTGTTATTTTTCCTAAGGGAAGCATTCCTCCCTTTGGGAAATAAGACCTCTAGGCTAGCAAAGCATAACATCACAGGAACAGAAAGCAAAAAATATTTGCGAATGTGTTGGTGGAGGTGATAGTGAGTGGTGCCACTCTTCTTTTTACCCCTTAATTCCTGGACTCATGAATCCTGGCTATCAGAGAAACAGCACCTTATATTGGATACTGATTCAGAGCATATACAGCTTCTGGAGAACCTTGCACCAGCCCTGCAAGGTATTGCCACATAGCTGGTGCTGTAACTGTGTCTTCAAAAGGCCCTTGCAGTATCTTATCAAGCTGGTTGCTACAAGGTGGTGGGGAACATGGCAAGACCAGTGAATTCCATAAGCATGGGCTCATTGCCACATTTCTTTTGCTAAATGATTTCCTTACTCAGAAGTTATGCTCTGTGAAATACTTGATGTACATGGGATGATGCTGAGGAGCTGATATACTCCAGAGGTAGGACACTGAAGGTGTATGGCTGGCCTTGTGGATCACTCTCAACACGTATAAGACATTCTATAAGTCCACAGATGATAGTTTTGGCAGAAGCCTTGTGTATAGGAAAAGCAAACCTATATCCAGAGTAAATATCTATTCCAGAAAGAACAAAACTCTGGCCCTTCCATGATGAAAGCAGTCTGGTGTAGTCATCTGCCACCAGGTAGCTGGATGATCACCCTGAGGAGTAGTGCCATATTGGGGAATCAGTGTCAGTTTACTGCTGCCAGATTGCACTCAGAGGTGGCCGTGGTCAGGTTGGCCATGGTGAGTAGAAGTTCATGTCGCTGGGCCTATGCATAACCTCTATCCCTGCCACCATGGCCACTTTGTTCATGAACCCCTTGGGTGATGACAGGAGTGGCTGGGGAAGGAAGTTGATTGGCATCCACAGAACAGGACATCCTATTTACTTGATTATTAGAATCCTCCCCTGCTGAGGTTGCCCTTGGTGAGCATCCACATGGGACACTAATATCTTCACATATTTTGCCCGTTCAGGGAGGTCTATCCATATACCTCTACCCCAAATTTCTTTGTTATCCATTTTCCAAGCATATCCCTTTTATGTTCCTGACCGTTCAGCCAAACTTTTGGCTACAGCCCATAAATTGGTATATGTTTGCCCATCTGACTATTTTTCCTCCAAACAGAGTAAACAAGCAGGTGCGCTTCCCAAAGTTCTACCCACTGGCAGGATTTTCCCCTCCCATTGTTTTTCAAGGCTATCCCAGACAAGGGCTATAGTGCTGCAGTTGTCCACTTTTGGGTGGTATCTGCATATCATATAGAACCATCTATAAATCAAGCTTGTCTTCTCTAACTCTGTCAATGGATTGTAGGGAGAGAGAAGCCAGTATAGCAGGAATGGGGACCAGGAGTATTTGGGGCACTTCTCCATGTAAGTTACTTGTGCTTTCAGGGCCTCTTGAGCCTGATCACGTATATACCACTTACATTTGATGATGACATCTTGCTGTGCACATCCAACTTTATGGCTTGGTGGGAAAGATAGCACCTAATTCATGATAGGCAGCTTAGATGGCATAGTAACTTGGTGGTCCATGCTCAAGCTTTCAGTCTCTACTAAGGCCCGATAGCAGGTCATGAGCTGTTTCTCAGAAGGAGGGTAGTTATCTGCAGATAAAGGCAGGGCTCTCAAATCCTAAAGACTTGCACTGCAATTCACCTACACAAGCCTGCCAAAGTCCCTAAATGGTATCTCTGTCTGCCACTGACATTTCAAGCATTATTGAATCTGCTACATCATATGGGCCAAGTGGGAGACCAGCTTGCACAGCAGCTAGACCTATTTCAGGGTCTTCTCTTCTTCTTGGCTGTAGTCAAAACTTTTCAGCTTTTCAGGTCACTCAATAAACGTGCTGGAGTAACATACCCAAGTAAGGAATATGCTGCCTTTAAAATCCAAAGAGTCCCATGAGGCACTGTGCTTCTTTCTTAGTTATAGGAAGGTCCAGGGGATCCAACAAATTATGTTTCACCTAAAGAGGTATATCTGAACATGCCAATACCAGTAGACCCCTTGAAATTTCACTGGGTAGAAGTCCTCTGAATTTTAGTCAGATTTATTTCCCACCCTCTGACACGCAAATATCTCACCAGTAAGTCTAGAGTGGTTGTCACTTGTCACTCATTAGGCCCCATCAGCATATCATCAGTGTAATGGACCAGCGTATCTTGTGGAAGGGAGAGGTGATCAAGATCCGTGTGAACTAAATAATGAGATGATGCTGAGGAGCTGATATACTCCAGAGGTAGGACACTGAAGGTGTATGGCTGGCCTTGTGGATCACTCTCAACTCAGCCTTCTGCCCGCCCAGCAGGTAGGCATGGTTCTTTTTAAATGTTAACACTGTTCATAACACAATTCTTCCTTTGACAATGTTCAACTATTTCATTTAAACACTGGCACTGGGATATGATAGTGGCTCATAGCGTCCCCTGAATTCATCCGATTTTGTAGCTCATATGATAATTGCTGAGAGAAATAGCACTTTGAGTCACTCAGTTGTATAAGAGCAATGTGTTTTAGAACTTTTTAATCTCCTAAAACAAAGCAAAATTTTTCCTTACAGTTGGAAAAAAGCTTTAGGCTGGAGTAAACCTGACCTAAGGCTCCAAGTTTATAGGCCCAATTTATTCCCCTTGTAAGTTTATGGGACAACTCCATGTGAGTTTCCCCATGGGGTGCAAAATCTTAATCTAGCCAGGTGTTCATGTCTTTTCATGTAATTAAGCAATTATTTTCAGTGGATTAAAATTTTAGAAGGCTTTGAAAAATGTTAGTAAAAATAGCACTCTGCTGTATTTACATTGAGTCTTAATCCTAGTTGTTCAAAGAGTGTTTATCAGTTGAAGATATGGCAAATATTAGCATTTCTGCTTTGTAGGCAGAGAAATTATGTGACGCACTTGAAATGATACTGA
Source organism: Panthera uncia (assembly GCF_023721935.1). NCBI lineage: Eukaryota > Metazoa > Chordata > Mammalia > Carnivora > Felidae > Panthera > Panthera uncia. The sequence goes on from NW_026057584.1 coordinate 39,382,106, forward strand.
AAGTCAAAAGTAGGAGATTTTTTTTTTAACCAGAGCTTTTATTAATTCTGTTTCTTCATTTTCCATTAACATCTTTTCTCTTTTTTTACCTCTCCCATACAAATAAATCCATGTAAGTACTTTGGAGGAATAATATTAAAAAGCTGGTGGTTAAAATTTTTAATTATCTCTGAAAGTGCTGTTTGAGAGTGGTGATTGTTGCTATGGGTTACCAGTTTATTCTGTTATTAGTCAATTACTGTCTTTTTATAGTTCACGCTGTATCTTGCAGCCATATTATTTCTTAAAATTCTATTGACTAAAACATACAATCTAAGTAAAAACAGTATTTTTGTAACAGAGATACAGCTCAAAGTCTAGTCTCCCCTTTTTAAGGGACCTCATGTGTGTGTATGTGTGTGTATTACCTATCGATTGATTGACCTATCTATCTATCTATCTATCAGTGATCTGTCTGTTGAAATTCTACGGTCTCCACTAAGAGGATATATTGCTGATGTAATGGTCAATTGACTATGTGAAAACAGAAAGGAGAACCCACCTCTTCCAGGTGTCAACTCTGACTTAGTCTCAGATTCCATGTAATCAGAATTTCCAAGATCTTGGGCAGTGAGAAGTTATCTTAATGTAGAAATTATCTTAATGTACCCTCTCTTGTTGGTCCATCAGATTTAAACAGAGATGAAGTGCTGACTGGTTGTGTGAAATGTTGATTCTGCCCCATTATCAGTAGCAAACAGTGTGCACACATTTGACAAGTATTTAACTGTTATTAAAGAGTCTATAGACACAAACCAGAGTGATTGCTCCCAGCTGAGGAACAATTTCATGATCTTGGGTGCACATGAAGGAACCTAAATCTCAGAAGCTAACATTCACCACTTCACTCACTGGTAGAGGGAGAGGGAAAGTTTCCAGTGAGATAGCAGAACTGCTTTGAGAAGAGCTAGAATATAGATGATAGTGGGGCAGGATAGACTTCAGGCACCCTTTCTCCCAACTGCAGCTACAATGCTTAGAGATGACACGGATATGTAGAAAGAGAAAACAAAATGGTCAAGATGAGGCATACATGTCCATGGACCAGAAACAGAATTGCAAACTGTTGAGAGGTATAAAAGCTGTGAGGTTGCCAGGAGTTCATATTTTTTGAGTACAGGAAGAATGAAACTGCACATAAGGTAGAGTCAAGGGGATCACTTGAAACTAGGGGCATTATGAAGAACGCTATAAAGAGTTACTAATGACAGTTGCCTAGGGCTAGGCTAAACTGGATGCTTGGGAAGGTAGGAGGATCCAGATTAGCTTAAAGGAAGGATGTGAGCAAAGTTATGCATTTATTATTGTCACAGGACAGGAACTCTAAGCCTCTAATAAAAGTTTCTGAACTGGTTTCCCCAGAAGGCTGTGTTGATGGACCCAGAAAACTGCTATATAGGAAAAAGTAAGTGAATTAGAGGGAGGAAGAAAACGTACCTCTAAAAATGAGTCTGCAAACCAAAATTACCAAACACATCAAGACTCCAAGCAGATACAATAAGAATTCTCCACGCAGAACACAAAAAGAATTAATAAATTGGAATAATGTATTGATGACTCTACCTAGAACACAGTAGAGAAAAAAAAAAGACATGAAACTATATAGCTAGGAGCAAGACCAGATAGTGCTAATTGATGTCTAATGTTTACCTAGAAGAACTAAAAAAAAGTCTGAAAAGGTAATGTCAAACATTTTCTAGAATTATAGAAAACTAAATGGGCTTAAATTATTCTAAAAGTGGATCTGAGGGTCATGAATTTAGCTAGACAAGAAACAGCTGAGCTCTTATGAAACCATGTCCTATCGGGTTAATGAGGTTAAAACTGTCAGAAAGTTTAAAGCTTGTTTTTCAGAGAACTGTTTCCCTCTAATCAGCTATTGTATCTTTTCAGACCCCACTAAGAAACTCACTAGTTGTCACTGCAGAAACCTTGACTCAAAGTCAACTGATATGGTCCCAACCTATGAACAAGGAAGGCCCTGCATTCCTTACCCAAGATAAGGAGCCCAAGACTCCATTTAGTTTATATAAGCTCTTGGAGCATGCCCATTGCCCCTTCTCCTTGTCCTAAGATAACCCCCCTGACATCAGGGACTGAATTTTGTCTCATTCTGATGTTAAGTTTCCACCTTAAAGTGAACATGGGATATATGGTACATATATGTTTGCTCACTGTGCATACTCCCTCTTTCCTCAAGAATAATGATATGATTCTCTGCCCTTTTCATCAGTATGTATGTTTATAAAAAACTTGTTCTCTTCCCCTTTGGGGAGGCAGATTTGAGGCTTGTCCTCCCATCTCCCCTTTTGGCTGCCTCTCAAACTCTTTCCTTGGTACATACCCTATTGACTTTGCTGTGCATCAAACAGATGGACTTGGGTTCTGTTACACTTAGATGAAAAGTATACTTGTGCAATGAATAGGATAAATAAAAATTATTTATACCTACAAATAGTATGGTAAAAGGGAAAATGACATTTATACATAGATAATGTTGAAGCCTAAGTGAAGAGAAAAGACAGATTATTGCCAAAGTCATAATGATTAAATTGACATTAGATTTCCATCCATAATATGCCAGAAGAAAATGGAGAATAATATTTTTAAAGTCCTGACGCTGAAGCATCATTCCAAATTGAAAGCAAAATAGGTGATGTTTTAGAAAAAGATGATATCGGTTTGCTACCCATTGATTTTTTCTGAAAGAACTACTAAAGGATGTGCTTCAGTAAGGACAGAAGTAAACCTAGAAAGATGCAGGGAGAAAAAGATAATGTGAACTAGCTGTTATAGTTGCAAGAAACTTATCTGGAAGAAAAAAACAGAATTATACTACACAAATGAATTGCTTTTGGGACTGGTTACTATTCAGCTGCATTCAATTATACACTAGCTATCAGAGAAAACTCCTCATTATCTGGTAATTTGGAATGACTTTCAGAAAACTCTCAGAGCCTCTGGTCATTCCTCTCCGAACTCCATTGACTTTCTAGTCCTGAAATTAATTGGGAAGACCCATTTAAAAATGGCTTGCTCATCACTTCTTGCTGAACTTATCTGTTAAGATTGTATATAGTGGATATAAAAAGATTAGCACAGAAATAACTGAAAAAATTGGGCATAATTCAATCATGCAGACTACTAGCTTATAGCCCTCAAAATTAAAAATAAGTGAAATCAGTGTGAAAGTAGAAACACACACATAAACACACACAGATGCACACAAAGCAGGCAGAGCATAAAACAGTGGAGAAGAGGCCAAGCAGTTGATCCAGAATGTAGTTAGGTTTAGTTACAGATCACAGAATTAGTTTCTGGAGAATGGGAGAAAAAGGTATTTGCTCCAAGCAAAGTGGTGTTTAGAGA